>NW_021681412.1:26333-26597 GCF_001412515.2 Diachasma alloeum
CATTTTCTGAACGATGGTAATGGTGTTCACCGTGGAGATTACCCTCATGGGTATTATCTGTTCGCATTCGATTTAACACCAGATTGGTCAGCTAATGATAACTCACGCTGGAATTCGATACGCAGCGGTAACATGCGCATCGAGGTGCGGTTTGATGAAAGCTTAGTTTCAACGATCAACGCTGTAATTTATGCTGAGTTTGAAAGTGTCATAGAAATTGACTCAGCGAGACAAGTGACCCTGGACTATGCATAATCATCAAAA
>NW_021681412.1:26784-64981 GCF_001412515.2 Diachasma alloeum
TCATAGAAATTGACTCAGCCAGACAAGTGACCCTGGACTATGCATAATCATCAAAACATTCGGTATCATGCTCAGCGCATGCGCAGCTATTTTTGCAGTATTAGCAGTTTTCTGAAACAACGGATTTGAATCGCTGTTCAACTGTACAGTTGTGTATGAATATTCAACGTAGAAGGTTGAAAGGAGAGCATAGCAATGGCCTGCAGTAATTCAGATTCGGCAGCAATTATTCATTACGAGGGTTTCATCGGAATCCACGGTACATTCGTTCCAAAAGAAGTGGCGGTGACCTCCACATCCTTCGACATGATAGGACATTGGGTAATTTGTCCTGAATACCAGTATTCTGCGATTCCACCTAATATTCAGAGGATGAACAATCAACTTACAATCACACGTCACGGTATAGATTGGTATGAAGGAGAAGCATCTTCTAAATATGTCTATGCAGTATTACGAGCCGTTACCAAAGGAATAAAATACGTGTATACCTATGGTTGTGAGCAAACGAAATTCACTGCTGCCCTTCTTACCCGAGATGTTATCAATTTGAAGGGCCATATCAGATCGCCACTATTCGCTTGTACACCAGTAGCTGTTCCATCATGCCTCATACATAGTACATTGAATCACAGAACCTTTATATGTGCTATGCGCCGAGTCCTTCAAATCAAAGCGTGGTTGACTTCGAACGAGGAAGGATTAAAAAGTTTATCCAAAGGGAAATTTCCTGCTGATGAACACAGCACAGATTCTAGAAGCCCTACAGTATATACCGAATCATACAGTCGGTGTATATCCTGCAGACAAGATCTCATCGGCGTGGACGAAACCGACTGCAATAGTAGCAAACACACATGACCACACCCAACCAGGAGAACACTGGATCGCCATGTACGTTGATCGAAATGGTAGAGGATGGTACTTCGACAGCTTCGGACTACCTCCCATCGTGCCCCAGCACGCTGCAAGGCTCCGAAAGAACTGTAAACTCTTCAGGTGCAGCATCCGGCAGCTCCAGCATCATGACTCGAGTGTATGTGGACAATACTGTGTACTTTTTCTGCATTGTATGGCTATGTTTGCTACTCCTGAGAAGTTCTATTCGTTATTCACCGATCGATTCATATCTAATGATCGTCTAGTGCGTGAATATCATAATGCATTTATGAAGAAAAAACGTAATAGTGCCCCCGAAGGGAAGTTATTTAGTGGCCGCGGTTATAATTGTACGTCGTGGAATCAAAAATGTAAGTAATTTATAAGAAAAATATGTTATTCATGGGGACATTATTTTGGGGAAAATATACATGTAATTAATAACTGAAATTCTGTGTTTTTTATTTCCCCTGTATGATAGCTGCTATGACGCACCCACAGCATTCACAGTCACTTCCACCCCACCACTCTCCCGCATCGGAGTCGTGCTACTCTGACCGGTGCGGTGGTGGGGTCGGAGTGACTGTGGGTGGGGGGCGCCATAGTATTTTCCATACTACTGTCATCTAGCATTTCTCCAATGTGATCAGTGATTATTGAATCAACCTGATTGACAATCGCCACATCAGAATCATTAGAACTTTCTGATGTGTCTGGAGTAATGTCAATGGCAGCAGCATTGGTACAGAAATTGCCCCGTCATCCTGAACATATGGTCGAGCACTTAAGTCTTGCTTGTCTGCATCCACACCGAATTGTGCAGCCTCCTTTACATGCGCAATGGATCATTTTGAGGAGTATACCTGGGGCGGGGGCTTCCTTGGTCATGACAGGCAAGAACAGTTGATCCCTCAGTTCCCAACCCCAGTCTAATGGATGTAATCGATCTCTGCCAATCCACTGTGGAACTTAGAAGTAGACTCGCAATGAGTGTTGTTCTCTTGAACCGGCTGTAGGAGGAAGCTTCGCCAATCGTACTTCTGTTTTAGCACAGGCAGCTGATGCCACAAAACGTTCATGACGATAAGAATCAATGGAGATGTGCGATTCTCCAGCACCATAGAGAGCCAGCATCAAAAGTTCACCTGCACGTTTGATATTTTCTTTTGTAGATGTAGGATCACTGAACATTGCCACGTATTGCTCTAATTGACGTTTCTTCTTCAAGACCTTCAGGAAGGCTCTCTTTCATTTGTTGTATAGCCCACTGGTTATATCACATTCAGTAAAAACATGGTAGAACAGAATATTATTCTTGAAATCTTGATTGTCTTTAGAAGATACGGTATCAACGTTACCAAGATCCTCCTTCATATAGTGAATCCACTGGCGTCAGTCCTATCAAGAGAACAAGCAGGTCAACGTCTGTACCGACTACCACCACTAATTCATGACAATCAAGCTATTGAATGGCTGTCATTACGATCAATCGATCTGCATCTTCAGGGGCTTGTTCGACTGCTATTCCGGCATTAATGAGATGTCTTTTCAGAAAATCGATGAACCTGTCCTTGTTCTTGCTATTTGATAGAAATGTCGCTGGTGTTAATTCGGGAATCATTGCTTTGTTGAAAACAACTTCTGCAGTTACTTTAGTTTTTGTCCTGCGAAATCTCTCATCAGATTTAATGCTAGCATCTGATTATTTATGGCCATCGAATACGACTATAGCATGAGCACCGTAGTGTCTTAGAATATAATTCTCGTACAATTTGAAGATTCCTTCATAGGATGTTCCCAGGGGCCAACCAACTTTATGAAGTAAGAAGCCACCGTCAATGACTATTCTGCATGCCGTTAGGTCAATAGCATTCAGTGGGACAGACTTGAATTCCTTGTAGAGATCGGATTTCTTAGATTTCCTCATTATACCATTATCATCAAATAGAGCAAGAGGAAATGGAGCTAGCTCATGATGTAACGACTGAACAGCTAACTCCCGGTCACCCTTAATATCTGCTGTGATACGTTGGAATAACAGAGTTATATTGACAGCTACAATTTCATCATTCAGCATCACCCCACGTTTTGTAGTAGCCAGCGATTTGACTCGTATTGTTCGTTTCAGCTTCAAATCAGCAGCATTCACTCCAACCATCGTCTTCATTGCATTCAGTCCTATTTCGATAGCTTGATCACAGTTCACTTCTTTTCCACCACACATTCCATCAGCGATTGACATGATTTTCGCAGGATCAGCTGCAGTGAAGTGATCATGGGCAGAGACCCATTCGATGAATCGCAGGTAATCGGCGTTATCTCGTGATATATTGCTTGGTCTCCAATCAGTGTGTTGCTCAGAAGTGGCCCCTCTCACTCCACAAAATATTTCTAAGGCATCCATCACTTCATATGCGATAGGCATTCCGAGGATCCATCGTGCTAATAGGCCTTCTTTGTTCACCCCACGACCGGTCGTCAGCCCACCTGAGACTTTTATGACACGCATTATTGTCTGCTCGATCGTCATATCGGTCCAGATGCCTGCCCATTTCTTGTCAGATCTTCGTATTGTGAAATAACCTCGAGTGGTAAACTTTTCGTATTCTCTGAAGCTGCCAATTGCCTAAGCGTTCCGCTTTAATTAACTGCTTCATGAGAGTAATGCAATGGAAATATTGCAGCCAGAGTCTGGAGTTTCGTCCATTTTTTCCAAGGATCTCCATGGTGTCCAACATCTTGGTTGCAATTTGTCTCAACTGCTCATCTCCATTTATTTCTGGTAGGGTCTGTGGTTGCTCAGCGAAATTCTCTAGCAAATTCTTCATATATTCTTTACCTTCATTATTAATAGTGTCCATATGTTTGGTAATTATTGTCCTTAACGCTGCGTGGATAAGAAGACGACCCCTCACTGCTTTACTGAAGGCATGACCTGTCAACATGTGGTCAACAGTTTTATCAGCATAAGTTGTGTTCAACAGTTCTTTCAGTCCACTGCCATCCATGATTTCAACTGCTCCAAGGAAAGACATCAAGAGATGAAAACCTCCCAATCTGCTAACTGGTGTAACACCCGTGTTTGTTTTGATCCGTGTTTTTTGCTAGTTTTCGGCCTTTTTTCTTCTATCAAGACATGTATAACAGTGATCCTCAAGTAGTATTTTCAGTGTGTTTTATTCTGATCAAAAAAATTCAGTGCGGGAAAAAGAGTGCACTTCGTTTTTCCGATTTGTGTCATCGTAACTTTTACATTCATCGTCAAGTGAGGTTATGTTTTTGGGCCAATGTCGGGAGAAGCGGCTGACAAGTCAGTTCACGGTGTTACCAATACCTGCTCTACCTCTCAATCCCCAGCTTCGCTGACAGAACCTAGTGATTTCCATTGCCTCTCTGTGGGCATTGTGAACGACGAAGCACTGCCAACAGGCATTCCGTTCCGCAATAGAAGCAGCTCGCTGCGCTTACTGCCGTCCACTCTACGTGTTCCATCGAGTGACATTGCTACGACCGACACGAAGCGCAAGAGTGAGCCCATTGATGGTCTAAACACTGATGCCCTCTCATCACCAGCCAAAAAAACAAGTCTCAGCTCACCGAATTTGTCCCCTCCCCTAGTAAACATGGCTGGCTCTGGTACCAATGTACCCGAATCTGTCCAAGATCTTTTCAAACAGATATGCATTTGGCGTCAGGTGGACCGGGCCTCAGCCACTGAACGTCAAAACGAACTTCGAGACATGATCACTGAGAATAAACAAGAAACTGATGCTCGTATCAGTAAGCTAGAAACTGAATTGAAAACAGTCAAACAGAAAATTGAACAGAGTGAAAATCTTCAGGGGGCCAGTGCACTGGAAGGTGTCGGTGGGTGCAAGTCATCTATCCAAGGAATTAAGGAGAATCGTCAAAGGATGGAATCGAGGGTCGTTAACCTTTGCATGTACGAACTCGACAAAAAGGCCAGACGAAAAAAGATTATCATTCGAGGTCTCACCTGCGCTGACGCTAATCAGAAAACAATAACAGAACGATTTCTTGCCGACTCACACGGCGTACACAACTGTGTTATTGATGCTTCAGTTGTGGGTAAACAGAGGAAAACAATCAAGGCTGAGATCGACATCTGGGACAACAAACAGCTGATCATGACAAGTAAGAGCAAACTGGCATCGTCGCAGGGTGGCTCCAAAGTATTCATAAATCACGATCTCACACCGTACGAAGAGAATATGGCCAGAAACATTCGTTTAATTGCCAGCAGTCTGAAGGATGAGGGTATACTTGTTAAAACCGGATATATAAAAATGGAAATAAATGGAAAGTGGCTGATGGATGATGAACTGGTTCTTTTCCTTGAAAAAGAGATAAAAATAAATTCAAATAGAATTAAAATTTAGAGAGAAAAAATTCCGGTTCGCCCAGCCGCGATTCGAACCCGGGTCTCCCAGTTACGCGCCGGGCACTCTTATCGACTAAGCTACCGGGAACCACGGAAATTCTCACTCCAAATTCAACTCAGCACGCCGCCTAACCACCTTTAGGCATTCAATAAATTCAAATAGAATTAAAATTTAGAGAGAAAAAATTCCGATTCGCCCAGCCGGGACTCGAACCCGGGTCTCCCAGTTACGCGCCGGGCACACTTACCGACTAAGCATCGCATTCCTCCCTCTTCCAGGTCCAAGTACAAGAGTAAATCTTCACATAATATTAATTCTGGTGCTGCCGCTTCTGTTCCTGTTAATTCCCAAAAAAACTGAGTACCTCATTCCATACCTTCCACGCCACACCACGTTCCACAATTTTTAATGTCACTTTCTGGAATTTACACGGCATTAGCAACTTGTGCAAAAAATCAAACATAGCTGATAATGCCATTATTTGTGCTACGGAAACTTGGTGTACTTCACATTTTGTACCTGCCTCCCTCAATGACGTTACCGCCTCCTCTGTATGTGCAGTGAGTAACCCTTCGGGGGGTAGGCCTTCTGACATTGGTGAATAACAAATTTTCGTCTGAAGTGATTAGCTTGAGTGAGTGGTGGACCTTTCACAGTGTAAATTTGGATGATATCAGGGTGATAGTGGGTTTAATATAGGTCACTCCTGACCCTCACTTTGACTTTCGTGCATTTCTTGATCCTTTTGAATCACTCTTAGAGAACATTCAGGCGACAATGTGTTTTGATATGTTTCTGATTGGTGGTGATTTTAATTCCAAAATGGCGGACACGAACTCGATCGATGAAGCTCTTCTCTCAGGTACTGTTCTTTATCCCAGTAGGAAAATGACGAACAAGGATCTGAACAGAAGGTGCACGCCTCTTCTTGAGGTTATGGAATGTCAGAGCTTCATACTTTTAAATGGTAGGACTCCAGCGGATCGTCCAGGGAAAATAACATTTTTCAGTCACGTTGGTACTAGCACGGTAGATTTTGTCTGGGTTAATCTCGGAGGCGCACATCTCGTGAATGATATGTTAGTAGACCAGACTGAAAGGCATTCTGATCACTACCCAGTGGTCGTCAAAATCCATAAAATCTCAGCGGATTTGGCCGAGCCGTAGCCGTCAGCTGTCAACTCTTCCCCGGAGTCAAAACTCAACTGGAATGTCAATAGGGGGGCGGAATATGTCAATGATCTCTCGTCCTCTTCGAGAATTTCATTTCCGTCGAACGAGTCACCGTTAGTGGATGATTTGAACAACAACCTGGTCCAGGTTATACAAGAGGCTCCTGCGGAAGCGGGCATGAAGAACGAGATTCACCTGTTGTACCCATCATCGAGGTCTTCGAAGAATAAACCCTGGTTCGATGCGGAATGCGCCTACAAAAATCGCTTACTGAATAAGCTCCATAGAGATTATGTCAAGTCGAACTTCAATCCTAGTGTATCACCTATTTATTTTGAGTGTGTTAAGGAGTTTGACTCTCTCGTAGCGGCAAAAAAGTAGCGTATAGGAAAAATGTAATTGAGCGTTTTGTGAACGTAAAGAATCAAAAGGAATTTTGGGTGGCTATTAGTGAAGGTAGAGAAAGGAAACCCTTTCAATCACCTCCGGGGGTTGCGGTTTGGGATAATTTTTACAAGGAGCAGTATCCTCCTCGAGTTTCAGTTGCCGAAAACTTCTCTGGTAACACTAACCATACATTAGACGCGGAAATTTCTTTAGATGAGGTGGAAGCCGGTTTGAGGCATTGTAAAAATAATAAATCTCCGGGTATAGACGGCATTGCCAATGAGTTTTTGAGAAATTTACCACCCGCTTGGATTTCTTACTTGCGGTGTCGGTTCAATTTGATTTTCTCCACTAGTATTGCCCCTCGATCGTGGTCGAACATCACTCTCAGTATGTTACATAAAAAAGGCAGCACGTCTGATCCCAAGAACTACAGAGGCATTGCATTAATAAATTCATCAGTCAAGATATTTACGCAAATTATTCGGACGCGTCTTGAACCATGGGCGGAGGGTTTAGGTCTCCTCTCGGAGGAGCAGGCGGGTTTCCGAAGGCAGCGAAGTTGCCAAGATAACGCTTTTGTGCTACAGTCTGTGATTCAGTCGCATTTACGTCACAAAGGGGCCGCTGTGTACTCTGTATTCGTGGATTTCCGGCGTGCTTTTGATACCCCACCCTACTCCAAACTGTTGTAAAAATGGTTGCCGTATGAAGGACAGTGTGGCTCAATATTGACAAATAATTTGAATGGAAATCAGTATATATTCGGATAGCTCAGCTGGGAAGAGCACCTGACTGGTAATCGGAAGGTCCCGGGTTCGATTCCCGGTCTGAAAATATCTGAATTTTTTATTGAATTATTTGTACACTAATATATTGAGAAGGAATTCCCACCTATCCAAAATCCATTCCATCCATTATTTCCATTATCCTACCTAAAAATGTGGAACGCAAATACCCCCCACCCTACTCCAAACTGTTGTAACTGTTGTAACTGTTGTACGGCACCATACGCAAAATTGTGGCGGAAACTTTTTGACCTTGGAATTAGTGCAAAAATTCTCAATACTCTGATGAATCTTTACAATTCGACGTCGATGAGAGTGAAACCTTAGGGTGACTTCTCGGAGCCCTTTGATGTCACTACGGGGGTCCTGCAGGGAGAGGTTCTTAGCCCACGATTGTTTGCGTTGTATATTTCCGACATTGTTAAGTTTTTTAAGGAGAGCATTTCCATGTCTGCTGACGACCTTTTAATGTTATTGTATGCCGATGATTTGGTTATTACTGCCAACTCATCGGTTGCACTCAAGAAAATCCTGAAATCTTTGAATGAAAATTGTAATCTTTGGGAGCTAAGAGTTATTATTTATTTTTTATTTTTCTATTTCATTGGTTTTATTGAAATAGTTCTCGATTTGAAACCCCTCCTCTAGCCTGCCCCCCTCCTTTACTTTTTCTCTTATTGTTATCTGCGGTATCATGGCCGTCTTACTCTTAGCTGTGCCCCATTCGAGCTAGAACTGCACGGGAAACCATGTAAAACCCCAGTCGCACAGCCAGCCTATTGTGCAGTGTCCTAATGTATCTATCTGTCACACTGACTACTATCCTTTTCAAAAGTGTAGTCCGCAAACTTTGAGGAGTCATATCTTTGAGAAAAAAAATCGCATCAATACGTGACTGATCTCATTCTTTCTGTTCACTATTCCTCTTGTCCAGTACGGAGTTTCATTTATTTTTATCGGATAGTTTTTGCGCTATCTTGTTTGAAATATGAAAAAACCCATGTTTTTCGGGTGCCGTGAGAGTTCATAAATTTCGGCCTTCTCTCAGCACTCCAATTGTATTTCCAAAATTATCCCAATTATTTATATGATGATTCACACCTTCAAGAATTGAGCAGTGGAGAAAAAAATCGATTTTTTCAATAATTTTCCTTTTTTTAAATTAAAATATGACATGAGACTATCTTCAATTGGAATCAACCCACGGAATTGAGAAAAATATCCTACGACGTGAAATGAAAAACTAAAAAGATTCCAATGATTTTTAATTATGTAAATTATTCCAAACATTTTATAAAAATTCTTGAATTTTTCCGGCAAACACATTCTGATGCTAGCCGCAAATTAAATCGACTTAAGTAAATCCTCATGATTTTACTATAGGGTTACCTTTCGGACCCGGAAAATCCTTTCCACATGTTCTGTTTTCTAGTTGTCCACAGGAGCGGGACAAGGAACTCGGGGGCCCTGAGAGAAATAACCGTTCTGAATCCAATTTATTTTTGTAATATTGAGACATCGATTCAAACTCAGAATTAATATTTATGGATTGTCGCTGAAAAGTTAAAAAATATGAGATATCCCATGTGAACTCAACGTGATCAAAACGTACATTGTCGTCAATCAAATTTTGGAACTCTTGTAGTCATTCATCGTGAATTCATATTTATGTTCAAATTATAAATCAAAATTATGCAATGGGATTTCCACTTCGGCCTCGGGTGACAATTTATTGTGATCCAATGTATTTTTTTTTTTTTTTTACGGCCTCGGAGTCTCTTTTCGGGTCCTATTCGGCACTCTATCCAACCCTATGCATGCTGTGGATTCTACACTGTACCGCATTCACACTCCTATAGAACATAGAAGTAGCATGGGGAAACCACAGAAAACCCATGCCGGTACAGGCGGTTCCTCTATTAGCAACCTTCCGCTCGCCGGAGCCTTCCGTTGAAAAATTCGGTTCCACGGGGAATCGAACTCACAACCTTTCGCACACTAGACTTGCGTCTAATCCACTCGGCCACCGACGTCGGTAAGATGATCCAATGTATTCACTGAAATTTTTAGAAAAAAATGTAAAAACTCCAATTTCTAAATTAGCCGTTTTTAGATATTTTTAAAGGTTTTTCTAAAGAAATCGATGAAAGAACGATAAAATGAAAATTGTCTATCTATATATGGACAGGGTGTCAAAAGATCTCCATTTTGTAAAGGAAAAAAAATTAGGTTTATCGACTCATACAAAAATTACATGCCTTTGAAAGGAAAATTTGGAGAAAAACATAACAGAGCTCGCAGGATGCGTAAAAAAATCTGAAGAAATTTGGGATGGAAGCTTATTTTATGTACGACCACAGAAAAAATCGACAATACGATTGACGATGATGAGGATTTGACCACGTTCAGTTTCAAATGGAAAAATGAATGAACGAGTTTCGTACGTTTAAACAATTGGAGGCCCTGAAAAGGGCCGATGGATTAAACACCTGTGGAAAATAAACGTTTTTTTACCACATTTTTTTGTAAATTCACAATTCTATTTATATACTTTTAAAGATGATTGTAATTCACAAATATGATTTCACTATTTCATAAAAATCCCATTTATTCTGAAGTTGAACTTGAAAAATAAAGTGTTTCCTCGGAATCAGAGTCATCATCACTTACGTGAATAACAAATGAATCCACATGCATGGCCATCATGCTTTCTTTTTCACGATATTTATCCTCCAATTTCCGAACATGCTCCACATATTTTTTCCATAATTCTTTCGTCACTAAATTCATTGCATTCTTGCATAGTCGGCACACGTCATTGACTTTAAAAGTATTATTCTGAAGAGCAACTTGACTTTTCACATTTGCCCAAATCAACTCAATAGAATTGAGTTCNTAAAGTGTTTCCTCGGAATCAGAGTCATCATCACTTACGTGAATAACAAATGAATCCACATGCATGGCTACATGCTTTCTTTTTCACAATATTTATCCTCCAATTTCCGAACATGCTCCACACATTTTTTCCATAATTCTTTCGTCACTAAATTCATTGCATTCTCGCATAGCCGGCACACGTCATTGACTTTAAAAGTATTATTCTGAAGAGCAACTTGACTTTTCACATTTGCCCAAATCAACTCAATAGCATTGAGTTCGCAATGAGCGACTGGAAGCCACAATACTTTTACGCTATTTTCCTTCGCGATTTTATCCGAAAGATAAGATTTCTCAAAAAAATGAGGTTTAGCTAAATTATAAAGTTGAACTTTCGTTAATGTTTCAAAGGAAATGATATCCCGTGGCAAGGGTACATTTCTTTCAATTAACCATTGAATGGTGGCAGCTTTTGTTCACGCCTTTGTTGGATTACGTTTTTCAGGATCGAGTGTAGTATGATATGGAGCTAAGTCAATGACGATTACCGATTTTGCGGGCAAGAGTGTCAATATCTTCGTAAACCACTCTGTGTAATGCTCTGAATTCATGTCATTGTGATAATGCCCATCTTTCTTCCCAACATAACAATCCATGACTCCTTCTAAAAATCCATCTTCACTTCCAATGTGAGTTATAATAACCCTCTTGCCTGCACCAGAGGGAACTAGAAATCCCCCTCGCAAAGAAGCTACATGCTGGACTCGTGATCGGTAAAAATCAAAACTGTCTACATTTTCTTCGAATGCACTATCTTCTACCCACCCAAATTTTTTCGTGTGATTAGCACCGCACCAAGTTTCATCAGTATAAAAAATTTTATAACCCGCGTCTCTATATTTTTTAATTTGATTCAAGAACTCTCGACGTTTTCGCACAATTTCTGGACTCTCCATGAGGATTGGTTTCCGATTATATGCTTTATATTGAAAATTCATCCGTCTAACTATACGCCATAATGTTACGTCACTCATATTGGGAAAATCGGCAACATCGTTTTTCAAATTTCCATGCAATTTTTCTATAGTCGGATATATTTTATTCACATAAAAATCTAGAATTTTTCTACGTATGACGCCAACGAAAAATTCATCACAAGATATGCGAGAGCGACCGCTTCTTTTCCGTGGTTCAGAGAGGAAACGGAACTTTTTTTTTCAGCAATAACGCGTCTTACACTACGATCAGAAATTTCAAAACAATGAGCAGTCAATTCTGTAGATGTGTTGGTGGAGATGAGTGAAGCATTTTTTCTGTGTTCCTCCAATAAATTATATGTTGATAGAATTACTTTTTTGTATCGTAAATCGAATTCCTGGCGGGATTTCTCCAACGATAACTTGCATCCTTTTCGGGGAGGTCCAGAACTTTCCGATTCACTTTCTTGAGAGGCAACGATAAATTCCTCATTCCTATCCCGAAGATTCTGACATTCACTCACATATATTGGGGAATCTTCGACAATATTTATTTCCGTTTCGGCAATAATTGCCTGATTCATTGGCTACGAAAAATTATTGTTCTCTATAATCAATTGTGATTCGGTGGAAGTATTCAATGCTTCACAAGGCGCGACCGCTTCTTCTACACTATTCACTCCATTTGAAATGATACCCTCCTCTTCTCTGCGCACTGGCTTCGATAACTGGAAATGACCATCCAAATCATTATCTCGTCGCATGCCCGTGAACAAGAAATATACCGAATCAGCATGCGGTGAAAATGGAAAATCGTATTTGAAATATGAACCATCTCCATTGACACGATATATAATCATGTTAACCTTGTAAAACTCAGATGCAGTGCGACATTCAACATTTGATACATAAGTCCCCGATTTGCTCATATAAACAGAATAATCCCGCGCATTCCGCAAGTTCTGGAATGTGGATTCAATCCAAAATTTGCAAAGATCCCAAAATGCAATAACATAATTAATAATACTTGTTCGAACACGCTGATGCGTTAGCCGTATGCTCCCGTCTTGTAATCCCAGAGCCAGTGCTTTGAATAAACAGTCACCACCACCACCAGCGTCCACCACCTGATATAATACATTATCAAATGTTTTTTGAGACATATCAAGTCACTGATCAAGTAATCGTTACTAAACCAGAAAAAAATTCACTCAATTCTTCGAACGGTTTGAAGTGCTCCCAACGAAATTTTGACGTGAACTGAATTTTCATGCAAAACTTCCCGATTATTACGAAAATGGATCTGCATCCTCATTGGTTATTTTATATTCGAGAAGGGATAACTAAGGGTTCCAATACTTCTCGTTTATGATTGCAGTTTAATTTACGATGACAGCACCGATCTTACAAACAATGAAAAACTGCTCTCATTGTTCAAAGACAGGTCGAAAGATTGAGAGGTCGAATGTAGAAAGAATGTTGAATATAGTGTATATTTTTCAATAATCCATTTCGGACCGATCATCAAAACCTCGAACAAAAGGAATGACAACAAGAGATACCGATGAGGACGAGAAACGCCCCAAAAGTCCCAAAGAAAGAGGAAAGAATGAAGTTTACCCAGAAATGGATTAATAGTACCGTAGATTTTATTGCCCTTCTTTTATGCTGGAAATAATAATCGAGCGAATAATATTTGACTATTTCATTCCACGTACCGGGGGATTCCCCCATTGTTTGAACCTACTCTCTGAATCATTATGATGAGTGTCGAAGAAGCAGGAATGAAAAATTATTCGATGCATGGATTATTTACGATTTATTGAGTTTTTCCATTTGCGGAGATAGAAAATATTTTTGAATATGGAATGAAGAATGATAAATTTAGTAATAATAAATATTACCAATCTGGTAATGCACTGTATCTGCAAATTGGGAATAAAATTACTAAAATGATAATATTTAACCTTACCGAATTGTTAATCTTCAATTCCCGAATCAATGATATTGTCTTTTCTGTGTTTATTCTTGAAATAATTTCCATAGTCCGTTTGTAGCCCCTTCAGCCCCCAAATCGCCCGGCCCTGGAAGAGGTTGTGGAGCGCACATGTGGAAGCAATTCCAAGGGTTCGAGAGGTAACCCAACCCTAAAGTTATAATGACCTGCGGTCAATGAAAAAACGCACACTTCAAGATTTTTTATGAAATATTTGGAATAGTTTACATGATTGAAAATAACTGGAATCATCTTATTTTTTCATATCACGTCCTATGATATTTTTTCAATTTCGAGAGTTGATTCCAATTGAAGATAGCCTCATGTAATATTTTAATTTTAAAAAAAGGAAAATTATTGAAAAAATTGATTTTTTTCTCCACTGCTCAATTCTTGAAGGTGTGAATTATCGTATAAAAAATTGGGATAATTTTGGAAATAAAATTGAAGTGCTGAGAGAAGATCGAAGTTTATGAATTCTCACGGCACCCGAAAAACATGGGTTTTTTCATATTTCAAACGAGATAGCGCAAAACCTATCCGGTAAAAATAAATGAAACTCCGTACTGGACAAGAAAANAAAAATTATTAGATGCATGGATTATTTACGATTTATTGAGTTTTTCCATTTGCGGAGATAGAAAATATTTTTGAATACGGAATGAAGAATGATAAATTTAGTAATAATAAATATTACCAATCTGGTAATGCACTGTATCTGCAAATTGGGAATAAAATTACTAAAATGATAATATTTAACCTTACCGAATTGTTAATCTTCAATTCCCGAATCAATGATATTGTCTTTTCTGTGTTTATTCTTGAAATAATTTCCATAGTCCGTTTGTAGCCCCTTCAGCCCCCAAATCGCCCGGCCCTGGAAGAGGTTGTGGAGCGCACATGTGGAAGCAATTCCAAGGGTTCGAGAGGTAACCCAACCCTAAAGTTATAATGACCTGCGGTCAATGAAAAAACGCACACTTCAAGATTTTTTATGAAATATTTGGAATAGTTTACATGATTGAAAATAACTGGAATCATCTTATTTTTTCATATCACGTCCTATGATATTTTTTCAATTTCGAGAGTTGATTCCAATTGAAGATAGCCTCATGTAATATTTTAATTTTAAAAAAAGGAAAATTATTGAAAAAATTGATTTTTTTCTCCACTGCTCAATTCTTGAAGGTGTGAATTATCGTATAAAAAATTGGGATAATTTTGGAAATAAAATTGAAGTGCTGAGAGAAGATCGAAGTTTATGAATTCTCACGGCACCCGAAAAACATGGGTTTTTTCATATTTCAAACGAGATAGCGCAAAACCTATCCGGTAAAAATAAATGAAACTCCGTACTGGACAAGAAAAATAGTGAACCTAAAGAATGAGATCAGTCCCGTATTGATGCGATTTTTTTTCTCAAAGATATGGCCCCTCAAAGTTTGCGGGCTACACTTTTGAAAAGGATAGTAGATGGAGACACTAGGCCGCTACACCGTGCCTACCGCCCGTAATTTTTCTGCGAGCCAGGTGTTCCTAAGTGGTCACCCATCCAAGTACTAACCCAGCTCAACGCTGCTTAGCTTGGATGTCCGCCGGAGTAACACCTCACCCACCTAACCATTACAGTCGGTGGGAGCTAGAAGTTAATACTGATAAAATGAAAATAATGATCTGAAAGAGAGCACGTAGGAGAAAGAAGTCGGGCCGAGATTTCATGTATGGGGGTCATCCTCTTGAAATTGTTAATTCTTATGTCTATCTTGGAATGACTTTTTCCTCCTCGTCCCTAGGAAATCTCTCTGCGCGCAATGCAATCAGTAAAGCCAAGGCCGCGTCCAATGCTGCTATTGCTATTCTTGCGAGGATTCAAGCCGAAGAGTGGACCGGTAAAGTGAAACTATACGACTCTCTAGTCACATTTACACTTTTGTATCTTGCTCCAATGTGGGACCTTAGATTGACAGATCTGCTAGAGCGTGCACAGTGCAGTTTCTTCAAACGCTTCTTCTGGCTTCCGCGTGATACCCCCGGTTATCTTGTTCGGCTCGAGCTTGATATTCCTCACATTGCGGTCAGAATTTTGAATATGACCATCAGTTGGGTTGTCAAGGTACTTGCTATGAACCATTCGCGATATCCTCGAATTTGCTTCTTAAGACGAGTCAGCTCTTCGGGGCCCCTACTGCTTCCCCTGAGTTGAATTGGATCGTCAGGCTTAAAAATCTCTTGACTTTAGCGAGTGAACCATTGGATATTCTAGACAGCACTTCTCCAGAAGTTTGGAAAAGTAGGAGAGAGGTGATTACCAGGAATCTTTCTTTAGCTCTTAAGCGCATTGACCTTCAGTCATATAACTCTTCAATCAATTGCCAGGTCCCTCTTCCTAGAGGGATGACAGACTCAACAGCTAGATATATCCTCAGAGGACCGAGTTTCCTGCTGAACCTCAAAATTCAGCTCAGGCTAGCCTGTAGGCGGCCTTGGGGGGTGATAATTGATCGATGTAAATATACATTAGACTGTACTAAAATGTGCCCGGCATGTCACGTGGAATGCGAACCTGTCGAGCACATTCTTTTATGGTGTGAATGCTATTCTCAACCCAGAGAGAAATTTTTGAGGAGTCTAATAAGTAGCCCTGCCCTAACACCTGCATTGTCCTTCATTCTAGATTGTCACGATCTCAGTAGCTCTCGTAAGCTTTTCCACTTTATGTCAGCGCTATTCTTGATATGTTTATCTTATTTTATTTTATTTTATACTTAATTAGAATGCCATCACTGTATGAGAGATGTTGCGCCGGAGTTATGCCGGCAAATGCCGGTGTGGTGATTTGTATGGATTTGTATGGAAAAGTATGAAACTTTTGCTACTCTTATTCGGAGTGTGCCTCCCGCACTTCGTTATTTTTTCATTATTTTTTCCTATTTCGGTAATTATTCAGTTTATTTTTATGTATTTTACTATTATTCTTAACCCACTCTATGTAATCCTGGGTTTCCCTCTTGCTATAGGAGAGTTTTTCTCCTGCTGAGCAATAAATGAATTGAATTGAAACCTCCCAATCTAATGACCACATCTTTCAATAGGGGATCACCAGTAGCAATAATTTCTAGTACTTTCAGGTAGAGAGGTAAGTCGAAGGTGACAAAATAAATCTTCTGGTCTAGTCGTACACACTCCATAGCTGCAGCACGTAACACGGTTATTAATGTGGTGAGATCTGACGATGGTAAATTGACGAACAGTAAACAAACAGCTTGTGACACTTGGTAATCACTGTCATGGCTCCATGAATCCTCTCCAACTCGGGATATTTGGAATATTCATATCCTTTCCGAAGAAATGCAAAGAATAAGCTGTTGGTAGTTCTGGTCGGAGTCCAAGATCAAGCTGCGATACATCATTGAAAGTGATCGATTCCAGTGCCGTTCGAGAAGCCCTGGATCGATTGAAAGACACGATTGGAATATTGATTTTACCAGCTAATTCGCTAGCTTTTGGTTTTCGAGTCAATTTTTTAATTTCCCCTTGGGAGCTGATCGCTGTCTTTGGAGTACCGCCCATACTATGGAAAGTATTCATCCCATCGAGAGTGCAGACGTTGTGGTCAGCATTGTCAAAGACTTGTTGTAAATACGCACTTGGGAGAATTTTTTTATCACAACTGACAATAGCAGATGCTTCCTACAAGCTCACGTTGGTATATGACGTGCAAAAACCCAGTTCAGACATTATATCAATGATCAATCGTGAACCAAATTTCCTCATCAAATAAACTCCTGTGGGTAATTCAGTGGATGAAATGCAGGACCTTGGTCGGACCATTGATATAATTCCATAAGCAATTGTGTCACGTTTCGTCTTTAATTTTTCTTCGTTGCCTTTCTTAACTTTCAATAGAACGCGATTTAAGAATGCAAGCAATATTGGTGGATTATCCTGTTCAACGTTGGAAAGTAGTCTTTCTGGTGGTGGATAAACTGAAGAATAATCATACACCTTACACCTGATGTCTTCACGTATTATCAGTATATCAGCTGCAGCCAAAACTATGCGCAATCGTTCCTCTTCATCAGTACTGGCCTTCATTTCATAAAAAGCTTTTGCCAGTATCTTATACCCAGTATTTTTAAAGCACACGATAGTAGGCTTCCCTGAAGATTCAGTGAATAAAATGTCATTCATGTACTTGGTGAGCAATTTTTTCTTCAAGGTCGCTGTTGATGTGTCCTATCCCTCCATTTTCTCTATCAATTCACTAAAGAAAAATTGACAATCGTCGCTCTCCTCCATGTACTTATAGAGATTCTGAAAAGCTGCTTCTAAACCATTTTCGGTCCCCCTAGACTGTTACCACTCGGAACATACTTGAAATTCTCATAGCACGGTGTATGATAACGCGCCAGGACTTCTAACAAAGATGTCGACTGGATTCTCCTTTGAATAGTCTGGAACAACTTATCATTACGAAGATTAGCCCACTTTTCGATGTTCTCTTGGAAATGTGTCGTTGCTACGAGCCGTCCAGGTTTATTTTTTGAAATCCACCGTATTCCGCACAAAAAACAATGCACCTTGAAATCAAATTGTCCTTCCTCATCAACTGTTGATGACATTGAAGGTTTCGAGACTTTTGCTTTCCGACCCAGAGCATAATTAAATCTACCCAACTCATGGACTTTGATTTCAGTAAAATTCTGGATACTTTTCCATTTATCATCTTGATACTGTTTGCTTCTATTAACCAAAGTATTTATGCCTCTTTGTTTAATCGTGGTGATTTTCGAAACATCATCACCCAACGCCCCTTCACAAATGAAACACACGCCCGGCTAAGACATGTTGAAATGTCACTGATAATAGCCAAACTAAGAACAAGCTATTTATTGAAAATTTTCCCTGAGAAAACAGACGAGAACTGACTATACAGCAATGTGGCAACACCAAGTCCCTTACTAATGGTTCTGAAGGCCCAACGGATGCTAGTGCAGCTGCTTCCCCAGATAGGATAGGGGAGCAGGTATAAAATCTTTCGTCATAAGGGATCACGACAACACCTGGCAACACAGGACCCACACTTTTGGCCCTTCAACCTTTGGACGCTAATCAATATTAACTCTGTGCTCTCCGAGCGATGTAGACGTTTCGGCTGTCAAAAGTGTACTGACTGAATTCAAAAATCTGCAGGGATTAAATGCTGACGACCAATTACAACTAGACTGATTGGATGTAGTGAAAGGGGATAGAGGTCCTTATTCTATTAGGTGCAACTTTCTCTCTGTCCTTTTCTTGAAGTGACGGGGCTAACTCCACCTGTCATGAATTGCAACCATGATGGGTGTCATGGGTATGGTAGGGAGAGGCGGCTGGGTCAGGAGGATTAACTCTCCAATCTGAAAAAAATCCAAGATCGGACACTTTGCCCCCCCCCGTGCAAAAAAAATTCCTTAAGTTTTCACTTTTTCCACACACTTTTGAGAGTTTTTAATAGTCGATCACTCATATCATTGGAATCAACGTTCACCCGGCTATAAAATTCGATTTTGGCGAAAGTCGACTTTCCCTCAGAAAAAATCCTATATCGGACACTTTGACTCCCCGTGAAAAAAAAATTTCTTTCGTTTTCACTTTTTCCACACACTTTTGAGAGTTTTGAATAGCCTGTCACTCAAATCATTGGTATCAATGTTCACCCGGCTAAAAAATTCAATTTTGCCGTGTTATGCCCCACAAAATGGAGCATAATTTCTTAATCATTCCGAAAAATGGGCGAACAAATGTAGCACATATTTTGGAATGAAAACATAGAATTAAGCAATTGTATATCTATCCAGAATATACGTGCATTATAAAGCGCGTATACTCGTATTAATAAGTAAGCCAGTGGATCATGCATCAGCATTTCCACTGGGTTCAATCGCATGGTGTTATCGTAACACCATGCAGATATGAGACAATGGCGGAGGCGTGATAGCCTCTCGTTGTAATAAATACTCGAGAGACTGATGGCTCTTGGCCAGTAACTTAACCGATTCTTATGGCGATTCACCTGATACCTTCCGTATCAGAATGAACACATTGAATTGTCTTTCTAGGAGTTGAGATTAAATATTATTTAGTATTTATCTCGCGAGTGCTATTTCTTCCGAATTACCGAACCCAACCGCTCGGGACTCTAACATTTTAGTGGCAGCGTTATCTGTTTTTGGAAGAGGACGGAGGCCTGATCAACCACTGTCTTATCGCACAGCAACGAAGAAGAGATAATATTCAAGAATCTTTCCACCCGAGGGAGGACTGGCCATTTTAAAGTTCTTCGAGGAATTTTATCGAAGGAGCGAGAAGATTATCTTATTGGTCAACCAGCTGAAGATAAGTCTATCCTATAGTATTTTCGTTGTACCGTCGGGGATAGCAGAGTTTTGACCATTGTTCTGGAAGTCAGTTTTAGCTAAAACAGTTTTTGACAAGTCGCGATGTCAACTACAGGAAGAGCTAATGAGGGAGGACTCTGAATTTAACTCTCATAATTTGTCAGCTCCTGGCACAAGGAGAGCCTTGTTTGAGCCCAGGGGGAAAGGAGATAACATTAATAATGTTAATCTACAACGGGAATTAACAGAAGCTGAGGATCACGGAAGAGGTAATGACGGGCGGCCAGGGGAAGCTGCTGATAATAGACAGGGCACGCAGAATGCGCCTGCTCCTGTCAACCCTTCGGTGAGTTAACGTCGTCCTGTGCAAGTTATGCCACAGGTTGATCTGGATAACATTGAAAATTATCCAGAGAGCGAGGTGGAAGATCAAGCTGAATATTCCACCCCGTCTAATGTCCTTGCCGGCGGCAGGGGATTCAGGGTTCCACCCATCAGGGGGGCAATGGTCCTCAGCAGGGACCTGTGTAGGAGAATCCGGTCTTTGATCGCCTTTTGGGGAGAATTCGAACTCTCGAGGAATCAAGACTGAGGCTCCAAAGGGAGATGGATATTAGAGAGCAAAGTATTGCCGAGGAGTAACTAGGTCGGGTTGAAGCAGAGCAGCAGAGGAATGAGTACAGGGTACGGGTGGAAGATGCTTATGAGGAGCAGATGAATCGTCGCAGCAGGAGTTCGCATTCGGATCTCTTGGATTTAAAGGGCGCACTCCATTTGATAAAAGTTTTCACCGGGGATGGCCCAGATAAATTGAATTGTTTCCTAGATTCCGTTGCCAGCACTAGGAGATTAATTCGTCCAGGGTTGGAGAGTCAACTTTTGGATGGAATTTTGGGAAGTAAATTGGAGGGTGCTGCGCATAAACAATTGAAACATCGCACGGTGAAAACTTTCGAGCAGCTGAAAAGTGAATTGGAATCACTTTTTGGGAAGACTCGGAATGTCGTCGGTCTACAAGCTGAATTCAGCCAATTGAAACAGCGCGAGAACGAGGACGTTGGAAAATTCGTCCAGTGCACGGAGGAGGTCACGATGGATTACTTAAATGGTCTATTGAGTCTCCATCCAGAGCTCTCGCAGAAGGAGAAGGAGGCAGCTACGAAAGTCCTAGAGAGTATGGGAAAGTTGGTGTTTGAACAAGGATTGCGGGGTCAACTGCCGATTTTGGTGAGAGCGAATCATTATAAAACGCTCCATGAGTCTTGCACTGGGGCTGTGGATCTGGAAAGGTCTATTTCTGGAAATACAAAGAGCAAGAGTGGGGGAAATTTTGGGAAAAATCGGAGTTCCATTGGAGGCGGCAAAATGTCCATGGGTCGTCAGTCCGTTGGAGGCTGTTTCTCTTGCGGTCAAACGGGTCATCTTGCGAAAAATTATGGAAACTCGCAAGGAGGGAAGGGAGATCATTGCCAGTTCCGACGGAACGTCGAAGCATCAACGCATTTGGCTCTGTTTGTCAGTATTGCGAATATGCGGGCCACGATTTTGCTGACTGTCATAAATTGAAGAAAAAAGCTGACTGTCATAAAGTGAGTTTCAGGACAATGAAGCAATTTAATTCAGATTCGAATAAATTTACGTCCGGGGGAAAACAAAATAATGCATAAAATAATAATGGTGCCAAGGATAAGAATAATACGGGGGGGGGGAATAAAACTCTTCCTCTGCCGGTTGGCGCTTATCAAATTATGTTGGTGCATACCACTGAGGTAACCGGAGAAGGAGTCGCCGATAAGCGGCGAATGATAGCTCCAGTGCGTCCTTCGGAAATAAAGACGCAAATTCTATTGTCTGCAGATGAATTAAAACAACCTACGTTGTTTTTGGCAGATTCAGGGGCAAAGGCATCTTTAGTTAAAATCAATAAATTAATTGAGAAAGGGGAGATAACACTAGGGCAGCGGCTTTTGAGAGGAACTTCGAGTTAAGACATTGCAACACTGGGGGAGGTGATTCTGTATATGAAAGTAGGTAAAGAAATTTTGGGACACAAATTCCAAGTTGTTCCGGAGAATTTTCCATGTGTTGGGGGAATTTTGGGAGAGGAATTTTTGGCGTTTCCAAGTTTGAAAGTTGGGACAATTCACGAAGAATGGCTAAAAATCAATGGTCATCGTTTTGATTTGTTCGAGGACAAGAGCTCCGTGAAATTGCCAGTCCAAGGTGCTCCAAGGGGGTCGGGGTTCAGCTCAAATTTAGGCGCTATTTAAGCGCTTTCTTGAAAAAAAAAATTTGGCGCTATTATAGAGGTCAAAAATCGCATTTTGAGTTTTTGGATGTGAAGCTGGCAGGACAAAATAATAAATACGATTAGAAAAAAAGAAGTCCTACGTAATAATTAGGCGCTTTTTACAGTCTTTCAGATACAGAAAGAAAATTTTAAAAAATATGATTTTTTTAATGGGGTTTTAATGCGAACGTACCAACGAGAATTGAATAGGAGTGTTAGAATGAAGCAAAGGTATCTCCCAGGTGTAAACACATTAGGCGCTCTCGATTTCCGTTGACAAAAGAGTTGGTGCTTGATGCATTGACCGAGCACCATTGACAGGTCAGCAAGTCAAGTGACCGTATAGTGCCAAGTATTATTGGCAGTCTGAGAATGACTGGGATACTTCAGGATATTAAGAGCCATCAATTCCAATTGATTAAACATTTGGTGCTGGAGTCATTGACAGGGTATCAGTGACAGATTGGCAAGTCAAGAGACCGTGTGGTGTTAGGAGTCATTGGCAGTCTCAGAATGACTGGGGCAACTTCACAATATTAAGTGCTATCGATTATGATTGTTTAAACATTTGGTGCTGGAGTCATTGACCGGGTATCAGTGACAGATTGACAAGTCAAGAGACTGTGACGAAATTCCAGGCGAATTCATCACCTGCGGAACTCCAGGGTATTTATGTATAGAAAGAGAGAGAGAGAGAGAGAGAGAGAGAGAGAGAGAAAGAGAGAGTAAAAATTTATAAACCGTTACCTTTTCTTCGCGATAAAAATCTATACGGAAGATTAGAGCTACCTGCTACCTTAACTCTACTTCAGAGCTACCTTAAGTTCAGAGAACTACTTAAATGGGTTACCTATCGCGTGAATCGATTCCTTAAATTTTTAGAACAATATTCATTAAATAACTCCATTAAATAAACCAGATATTTTGCAGATATTTCTTTTTTTCGAGTCAGTTATGTTGAGTTAGAGTTTAGTATTTTTGAGATTTTCCTACGTAAATTCGGTTAAGGATCAGGATATCACCGTGGAATATTTGGCCAAGATAATGTGCTACCCAGTGTTTCCTGTAACCCTTTTTGGTTTGTCGGTAGAGTGAGTACATAGGTCGAGTTGAAATGCTTGCGCTCCCTTGAGCGAGAGTGTTAGGGCTTTCAGTTGGAAGGCCGTGGAAACGATCACCCAGTCGTCGAAACGGATCGTCATTGGGTTTTTAATTCAGTAAAGTTGCGTTTGCGTTTGAGTTTTCGTTGGTAAAGTCCTAATTCCTCTCCGGAGAGTGCCCTCTGTAGATAAGCTACCTTATTCCGGTCGTAGATGGAGTGAAGACCCGCTCAGCCATCTCAATTTCGCGTTGAGTTCAAGTCATTACAGTTTTGTTCAGTTAACTCTCTTTGTTATAATTAGAATCAATTATAGGAAAATTCAAATTCAAATCTTTAAATATTTCGCGCACCATTACCCCGGGAATCGGTAGCTGGCATCTCCAACACTCGAGTCAGCACCGTACGGGGCTGTCTCCCCCAGACTCCCCAACACTACGGAACAGGCCCGAGCGGACACACGCGATAGTCGCCATTACAGTATCCGCCCGGAGGACCAAGAGTGAGGTACAAGTCGATTTAGCTCCCTGAACAAGTTCTCTTTTGATGTAATTATCGAAGCCCTGTGACCAAAATTCCGTCGAAATCAACGCTCCAAATGATGGTAAGTACTCGTGTACTTATTTAGAGGTGATTAACAATGAATTAGTGCGTTTTTCCGGTAAAACGGTTGGACCACGCGGAAATGGCGTCGCTACCTCTCGGAATGACGCCAACACCGATACTCATGGTTTGAAGGGTAGAAAACTCTTCAAACAAACCCAAATGCTCCCTGGAAGCTACCTGAAATTATTTAAATGATAATTACGCTACCTCAATAAATTCCAATAGTAATAATGCTACCTATCGTAACTTTTGGGTTAAATTTCATGCTTTATGCGTCTCGCTACGGCGATTGATGCAACTCGCTATCTGCTTCATTGCTACCTTTTTGCTTGCTACTTTTTCTCGCTCTCTTTACGTAATTATTCTACACTACCTATTGCTTTATATTTCTCCGACTCACAAGAGTTCTGGAGGAAAAATGATGCTACCTGAATTGTTCTGAAGCTACCTTTTTCGCGTTTTAAAGCTCTCTAGCGTTCGTTGAGTTTTGAATTCCGGTTGGGAATGGGGACGCTATCTTTTAGTTATCTTTACTTTATGGTTGGATTCCAGAACAATGAAATTATCTAAGCTCTCTTACGTTCATGAATAAGCTACCTATTATTTTGGAAATTATTGGAGACCGTAAGCTACCTATTTACCTGGAGAAAACCTCCATTTCCGGGCTAGAAATGCTCCCTTCCGGTAAATCAGCCCCGTGGCTGATTCAAGCTCCCTAGCTAACTTTGCTACCTTTTCGGTGAATGAGATTCCCGATTTTAATGCGCTTCAAATGGCGTAGAGTTAGGGAAACTATTACAAAGGCGCTCCAGAATTCGGAATTCGATTAATTACAGTCGAAAATAAAACAAAATTAGTACCTTTTCGTGAGCTCTTTTTTTTCGTTTTCCTTCTCTCCTCTAAGCCAAAAACGGTCCAATAAGCGGTATTAATTGATTGAAATCAACAAAATGAAGAAACACGTGCCTAATTTGCAAATGTCAACGTTTCGAGTTCTCAAAGAACTCTTCATCAGGGCAAAAATTTTAATTTAAATTCTGTGAAAATACAAATGACAATTACAACAATCTATTGTTGTTCAACTGTTATCACGATTAAGTCCTGAATTCTAATAAAAACTATTACCCAATAGTCCATGTGATGTTGTGGACTAACAGAGATAAAAAACAATTAGACATTTTAATCCGAAAAATACTAAAAAATTCTTTTGTCACATCATAACCTAAAATCATAATTCGTGATTAAAAACACAGGCAAAACCCATGACCAGCATCAACAAAATTTAGAAAATTAGGTTTCATTTTGCTACTCACAACCTTCATTATAATTAATATCCATCACTATTCGTTTTAATGCTATTTTCGTGCAAAAACGTTGCAATCAAAACATGCTGGTGTTCTTGTTATTGTGTATTAGAACCTCCAACTGTCATAATCAAATACAAACACTAACATGAAAGATAAGGACAAGCGCTGCCTCAAACAGCCACAGCAAATGCAAATTCAAATGTTCGTCCTCAAATTCCATTCCTTTACCAAATTCAAATTGTTTGAGCCTTTAGAAAATATTCTAAAAACACCTTAACAAACAGTTAGTCAAAAAATGAAATGTGTGAGATTTCAAAATACTGAAGTCTATTCCATCAAAAAGAAAAATAACTCGGAACAGTGTACCTAGAAAATTACCGGAAAAACCGGCAAAGTTACCAATGAGTCAAAGAATAAAATATAAGTAAGTCTGTTACATAACCATAATGTCAAAATATTAGAATCCAGCCAACTACCAACAAAAACTATCAAAAGAAAACCCGAAACATTCAAGAAAGTTTAATGATGTGATCATAAGTGGTCCCTAGTTTTTTACTATCATTAATAAAGTCAACAGTGGAATCATTGTATTTTTTAATGTAAAACATTTCTAGCATATTCAAATTTGAACCGGGTATCCCATTCTTTAAAATCACCGATTTCTGAAAATCAAATCGATGTTTTGTCTCTTTTACATGACCCGAAAGCCCGGTTTTATACAAATCAGGGTTCTTTTCGCTCCTCATGTGCTCTTTTTCCCTTTCTTTGAAATAACGCGTGGTCTGATCAATATATACATTATTGCAAGAGCTGCAAGGAATCTTATACACCAAATTATATCTGGCCCCATTCTCGATCTTATCTTTTGTGGAATGAATGAAATTTCCTACTTTATTGGTGATGTTTAAAATAACTTTAACATCAAACTTCGATGCGCAATTTTTTAAGTTCTTTGTCAACTCTTCAGAAAATGGTGTTACCAAAGGTTTTTTGTAATTCACTATTTCTTTATCACGTACCTGGGCATCCCCTTCTTTTTCTTTCAAAATCTTATTAATTCTCATTGGCAAAAGACTATTGATAAAAGCCTATGGATAATCATTATAAATTAACAATTTTTTAACAATCTTGATATTTTCTTCAAAAAATTTCCTATCGCTTATTTTTAAGACTCTATCCGCTAAATTCAAAACTACAGCTCTCTTTTGAGAGACAAGATGTATTGATTTAAAATTTAACAATCTACCAGTCGATGTGCTTTTTCTGAACCAATTAAAAATCATTTTCGACCCCTCCCTAATGACTTCAACATCTAAAAATGATAAAGATCCTCCATTTTCCAGTTCATAAGTAAATTTCAACCTGGGGTGATAGTTATTGAACACATTCAAAATTTCATCTAGCCCATTTTTTAGAATGCATGTGAAAATGTCATCAACGTAACGGAAAAAGAAGGGAACAAAAAAACGTAGCTTCTTTAAACATTCCTCTTCAAGTATTGCCATAACAACATCAGCGCAGATGGGTGCCAAGGGCGAACCCATTGGCAGCCCAAAAACCTGCTTGAATAATTTGTTGTTATATGAAAAGTATGTATTGTTCATCACAACATCTACCCCGTGAATTAATTGAGCATAAGGCAGCCTAGTTCTTTTGCTTAATTCCTCTCTATGTCTAACAATAGCATCTGCTACTAATTCTATTGGAATATTTGTGTACAGAGACACAACATCCAATGAAATAAGCATGTAACCTTGAGGAATCTCAATCCCCTTCAATTTTTTCACAAAATCTAAACTATTTCTAATGTGTGAAGAATGTTTTTCTTGTAAAGGGGATAGAATCCTTCCTAAAAACCTCCCTAATTTTTGAACTGGTCCTTCAATTGAAGATACAATAGGTCTAAAAGCTAAATCAGTCTTATGAATCTTTGGCAATAAATAGAGTCTTGGTAAAGTACATGTTTTGAGTATAAGCTCATTTCTAACCATCTCTCCAATATATTCTTTCTTGTACCAGTGCGTGACTAGAGAATTATTAATAGTGATAACTCTCGTTAAATCAAAATTTTCTGCTTCAAAATAAGTGCTAACCTCATTTAACATCTGTATTCCTGCACTTAAATAATCAGTCTTTTTCAATATCACACAAGCTTGCCCCTTATCTGCGCTGGTAACCACAACATTTTCATTTTCTTTAACAAATCTCTTCACATCAATGTGATCAAAATCCTCTTTCCTACCTTTTAACATATCCAAATGATCTCTCAAACAATCCACAATTTCTTCTTTAAAATCAGTTGCAACATCTTTCTCTAAATTCTCAGATACTCTTTCAATTTCGACAATATAATTTTCTAATTTAAAATTATTTAACTCGCACACCATGCTTTGGCCCAAGCCCTAAAATGTCCGACACATTTTTAGGAACTTCAGTATTAGATAAGTTCTTAAACCAACGCGATCTAAAAGATTCTTTTTCTCTCATTAATTCCAAAACCATTTTCCTCGCTACATGTTTTCCATTGAAAAATGAACTATCCACAAATTCCTCTTTAAATTTATCACAGTATAGAAGCTTCAACTTTTTATCAAATTTATCACATTGTGTCTTAAAAAAATAATTTAAACTAATTTGCTGCCTAGTCAAAAAATCTTTTAAAATGCCTAAAGGAATTATTGCACTAAGATCTCTTGTTAACTGACTAATACTCCGTCTGATATAATCTAAAGATCTACACCAATCATTAATTGCAAAACGTAAAGTTCTAACTTGTAGATTAAAAAGCATTCGTCTATATCTCTGCTTAACTCTGTAATTATTGAAACGTAATTCATATGTGTACTTAAATTTAATAAAATTAGGAATCAAATCATTTTTCTTACAATTATCCAAGAAACTTTTAGAGGTTATAATTTTCACCTCTTCCCTCAATTTCCTTTTCAGTTCATTAAGTAGTAAGACAGGTCTTCGTCCAAATCTTGAATTTACTCCATTGAAAAACGACATCCTTTCCTTCGTGGCCAACAACGTACTTTTCCAGAAATACTTAATCAACTCTCTTTTTTTTTATTTCGCGTAGCTACCTCATCCGTCCTCTCTCGCACGTACGCTACCTTCATATGGTCTCTCTCTCTCTCGGATTCGTGTTCCCCTCGTGGACAATACCTTTGCTTCTCTCCATCTAGCTTTGGATTGGGATCGCTTTCTTTTTCACACTTAAAATTATTATTCGCATCTTTCGAGTCTTTTGGGAGTTTAATGGATCATTTCAGAGTATTTAAAATTATTTTGAGTCAAATTGATGTAATTGTATTGTACGAATTTACGATTTTGTATTAATATCGGCAACAGCGAAACACGTCAGTACAATTATGTTATTATTCAATATCGACCTTCCCTATCCCGTTTAGAATTTAAAATATTGATTTATTGGTTGCTCGATTGATGATTGGCTTTGTTAATTGATGTTCTCGTCCACGAATCCACCCCTCTCTCTACAACCCGCACACTGAGCAGCCGAGTAAATCCCGTACCCTCGTAATCCACATTTCTGCGTATGGTTTGTGATATGTTTCTTGTCATTAGTGGATTTTTGGGGACAATCAGTATTTAGTTTTAAGAAAATACGGTTCCGTTTGCGGTTTGTCGATTCCGCGTTGCTAAAAATCGGCTGGCGCCCTAAATACACGAAGTAAGGATTGGATGAGCTGCTGATTGCTCCCGGAGTCCAGTTTTAGCGTTAGGGTTTTTGGCGTTTCAGACTTGTCGGATTACGAGAATGAAGGTAATGAGTTGGCCGTGTTTGGATAATCGAGAATTTTGGGTTAGGGTTTATTGAGTATTTGTTGAGGTCAAAGAAAAATCATTACAAGACAGTGTAGTGTTAAGTGTCATTGGCAGTCGGAGAATAACTGGGATACTTCAGGATAATAAGAGCTATCAATTCCAATTGATTAAATATTTGGTGCTGGAGTCATTGACATGGTGTCAGTGACCGATTGGCAGGTCAAGAGACAGTGTAGTGTCAAGGTGTCATTGGCAGGCTGAGAATAACTGGGATACTTCAGGATATTAAGAGCTATCAATTCCAATTGATTAATTATTTGGTGCTGGAATCATTGATCAAGTGTTAGTAACAGATTGGGGGGTCAGGAGAAAGTGTAGTGTCAAGTGCTATTGGCAGTCTGAGAATAGCTAGGGTACTTGAAGATATTAGGAGCTAAGGATTCCAATTGATTAAACATATGTGAAGTTTTGAGATATTCCACCCCCTACCACGGAATTAATGTATTCATTGTTCTTTATCACGAGAGCATAGAGCAATCGCTATAGAAATGTATTCGCATATTTTATTAATAAACCTATTAATTGAAGACTAATCAAGTTATCACGAAAAGTAATTCAAAAAACTGTTACATAAAAATGGCGGACTCAGGACAATCAGAGGAGAAGAGAGTACGGCGTAGGATGCTCGATCACCAACGAATCCGTGCTATTGTAATTCCAGGAAGAACTGGTTGCAACTGATGAATATTCGCTTCTCTCACAAGACGACCCGTTATGGACTGAAATGGCCCAATAAATCCAGAAAAACTGGAAAGGACCATCACACTATGCACACCTTTCTAAAGACACCGATGGAATTCGTTCATGGCTGGCGAAATCCTGATGAATTCCAGCCATTCTCAGACTGCCAATGACACTTGCCACTTGTCTCTTGGCTTGTCAATCTGCCAGCGGCACCGGGTCAATGATACCAGCAACATATGTTTGATCAATTGGAATTAATAGCTCTTAATATCCTGAAGTATCCCAGTCATTCTGAGACTGCCAATGAAACTTGACAATACACTGTCTCTTGACTTACCAATCGGTCTCTGACACTCGGTCAATGACTCCAGCACCAAATGTTTAATCAATTGGAATTGATAGCTCTTAATATCCTGAAGTATCCCAGTCATTCTCAGACTGCTAATAATATTTGGCACTATACTGTCACTTGACTTGCTGACCTGTCAATGGTGCTCGGTCAATTAATCAAGCACCAAATATTTTGTCAACGGGAATCGAGAGCGCCTAATGTTTTCACACCTCGGAGATACCTTTGCTTAATTCTAACCTTCCATTTCAATTCTCGTTGGTTGGTTCGCATTAAAACCCCATTAAAAAAATCATATTTTTGAAAATTTTCTTTCTGTATCTGAAAGATCCTAAAAAGCACCTAATTATTACGTAGGACTTTTTTTCTAATCGTATTTCTTATCTTTTCCTACCAGCTTGACCTCCAAAAACTCAAAATGCGATTTTTGACTTCTCTATAATAGCACCAATTTTTTTTCCCCAAAAAAGCGCTTAAATAGCGCCTAAATTTGAGCTGAACCCCGACCCCCTTGGAGCACCTTGGACTGCCAACTTCACGGAGATGAGGACATGGAGCCTACGAAGTTGAAAGCGAGAGAGGAGACCTTGGTTCGAGTGCCAACATGCAGCAAAGGGACGGAGATTGTTCCTAAAATGAAGCTGAAGGAGGGCATTTTCGTGGGGGAATGCTTGACGGAAGTCGTGGATGGTTTCGTAGACGTGTGTTTAATCAACACCAATGATACGGACGAGTTCGTCGACTTACCGGTGGTCGTGTTGGAGGAACTAGCCACTGGGATCGAAGTCATGACGCTGCGAAATTCGTGCAGAAATAAATAGAAAGATCGTATAAAATTGTTGCATGAAAATCTACGGACTCGGCATCTGAACTCCTGTTTAACGAGACAGGAACGAGACAGTTTGGTAGAAATTTTGAAGCAATTCAATGTTATTGTGCAGTTACCAGGGGATGCTCCAGGTGTAAGTGACCGTCTGGAACATGAGATTCCATTGAAACCAGGGACTGTTGCAATTAACGTTCGACCTCATCGTTTGCCGCATTCACAGGAGGGGAAGTCGATCGTCAAATCAAGGAGATGCTGCGGAATGCTCCGACCAAGCAGAAGTAAATGGAATGCACCTTTATTGGTCGTTCCGAAAAGAAATGCTTCGGGAAAAATTAAATTCCGAGTGGTTGTTGTTTTTGGACGACTGAATGACGTCATGATGTGTGATTCATTTCCATTGCCTAATGTTGCCGATATTTTGGACAGATTGGGCCATGCAAAATATTTTTCAACGTTGGACTTGACATCAGGGTTTCATCAAATACCTGTGAAGGAGGAAAATAAATGCAAGACTGCATTTTCTACACCGTATGGGCATTAAAAGTTCAATCGTCTGCCTTTTGGGGTGAAAGGGGGCCCAGCGACGTTCCAGCGTTTGATGAATTCTGTACTGGCTGGAATTCAAGGACTATGATGTTTCGTGTACCTGGATGACATCGTCATTTTTGGTCCAAGCCTAAAAGACCACAATAAAAGGCTGGTGAAGGTCCTAAAACGGCTGAAAGAGGCGAATCTACGACTTCAGCCGGATAAGTGCAATTTTCTAAGAAGAGAAGTTATTTATCTTGGGCACGTTATTAGATGGGATTAAGCTGACCAAATAGAGGCGGTAGAAAATTTCCCAGACCCACAAAATAGGAAAGAAGTAATGTCTTTCCTTGATCTAGCCGGTTATTATCGGAAATTCATAAAGAGTTTTTCCGAAATTGCTAAACCGCTGACTGAGCTACTAAAAAAAGATGTTCAGTAGACCTGGGGAGAGAGAGAAAAAACTGCGGTAGAAATTTTGAAAAAGACTCTAACGACGGCACCAATCCTCCAGTATCGTAATTTTGAGAGGACTTTTCTTTTGACAACTGATGCCTCAAAGATGGCCGTAGGCGCTGTTCTGTCGCAGGGGGGAATTGGCAAGGATTTGCCGATTGCCTATGCCAACCCTAAAAACAGTGGAAAAAGGATGGAGTACTACAGAAAAGGAGTTATATGCTGTTGTTTGGGGAGTTGAGCATTTTAGGCCTTATCTATATGGCCGAAAATTCATCGTTGTCACGGATCACAGACCCTTACGATGGATTTTCAATGTTAAGGACCTGGAATCGAAATTAATGCGTTGACGTATAAAATTGGAGGAATACGACTATGAGGTTGTTTACAAAGCCAGGCAGTTAAATACTAACGCTGATGCGCTCAGTCGTATCAACGTTGTTACCCGAGCTCAGGCGAAATCAGAGTCAAGCGACGCAATGGGGCACTCGATCAATGAAGTTGAGAGTATCACACCAGCTGATGATGACATAATGAGTATTCTGCAGGAATATCACGACACGCCTATTGGGGGACATCCCGGGGCAAAACGGATGTACGCAAAATTACGTCAGAGGTAGCAATGGAAGGGAATGAAATGTGATGTAGAGAAGTTAGTGGCGACTTGTGAGGAATGCCAGCTAAATAAGCTGGGAAAAGCAACAAGAGTACCAATGGACATTGGGGAGAACCCAGAGGAGGCGTTCGAGCAGTGTGCTATGGACATTGTTGGTCCATTGCCGATCACGGACGCTGGAAATAAATAAATATATTTCAAGACGTCTTAACCAAATTCAGCAGAGCAATTTCAGTTCCGGACCAAGAGGCCAATACAATTGGTCGCGCATTTGCGAAAAAAATCGTGTGTGAATATGGAACACCACGAAAATTACTTACCGATAAATGTCCGAATTTTGTTAGCGAGATTTTTAAGAACGTATGCAAATTGCTGAAAATAAAAAAAATACAAACTATTACGTATCATCCGCAACCGAATGGAATTGCCGAGAGATCTCATCGCACTCTTGCTGAATACTTAAGGAGTTTCATTGTGGAGGGTCATGTTGTGGACAACCGTATCTTGAGTGAGAGCGAGAGGGAAAGAAAATCTACCTGCTGACTCTTACCTGACCGTTACCAGTCACGACTGGAAGTCGCTGTGATGATGAGACAAACCGGAGTTTAATTATCTCTTTAACAAAATATTATCGGGAACGTGATGTTCGGGATAAGGTATTAAAATACGCCGAAAATGTAACGCGTAAAGGAAGAGAAAGAGACCAACTACACCGATTAAATATTTTATTCAATTAAAAGTGACTCAATTTCGCGTAAACCCAGGGTGAAAACCGTCGGAGGAAAAACAGGAAGATGGAAAAGTAGAGAAATAGGATAATGAGGAAATTTAGAGAGAAAAAAGGACATGGACACTTACAATTGGTTGATAAAAATACGCAGGGGTGTCGGAAGGAATGCTCTGTGGTTGAATCCTTGGTCTCTGCAGAGACGTCCTCGGGGTTAGTGAACCTTAGGTTGATAGTTGATCCTCTTGAGTAGACTGGAGACCCGAAGGAATGGCCAATCTCGATGAGTGGTGAAATAATAGAGTATTATTTCACCAGGCTGGATCTTCAGACTGTAGACTCGTTGTAATGAAAGGGACCACTACTTTTGTACTGGGAATATGAGTTGAATGACGACTTTTGGAGACTTCTGTTTGGAGCTTCAGGGTATTAATTCTTTCCTTGGAATTTCGCAGTTCGAACTGACCTTTCCGCATCGCGGCTTTCTTTTTATATTGAATCGACAGTGTGTCATCAGGGGTGGAAGGTTCTAGAAGCTTCCCCTGTTTTTACTATTGTCTTCTGCAGGTATCCGCCTAATTATTGGATTTCTTTGGATATTATTCGGGGATTGGTGGTGACGTTTCTCCTATCCCTTCATGGAGCTCGTTGATTGGCGATTAGGTGACATTAGGCCTCCTCATTTTCTGTTTGGACTTGCGTAGTTTTTCCAAATTTTTTGAAGGGAATAGTCAACCATCTGTTTTCCCTAATTGGCAGGGGACACGCGAAGACTATCCTTCGTTCCGATCCTATCCTCTGATAAAAGTCGTATCATGATCATTTTTAGGCGTTTTTTCCCTAATTGAGTCATAGCATCACACTTCCGCTGTATGGTTATTGTCCAGCTTAGTCACCCGCGAAACCTCTTAAACGGTGAGGATCAATAATAGAATTATCAAAATTCTCGTACAGGGCACGTAACATTATCCGATGGTGCTTATACGTACAGGGTACGTAACACCTCCGGGGATGAAGAACAAGCAAGGTCCTCCTTGCTTTCACCAAACAGGTCCGTGAAGATTGAGCATAAGGAAATGGAATAGTTTAGGTATAAGGGTTGCGGTTTTCATATCGTGGAATTTACACGTTTACAGAATGTAATTATAATAGTTTGTAAAATACATTTTATACATAGTCGCACTAAGTGTTATAAATTGCTTATACTTTTTATCATTTATTATTTTTTCTTTTTTTTTTACCATACTACGAAATCACTCAAATCCACATATCGTTTAATATTTATTATCATTATTTTTTTCATCCAATTTATCACACACGAAATGACAAAAATGTGTTGTTCTGTGAAGTTCTCTCTTGTTTTAACACACATACACACAAACAAGAGAGTGATAGATATAATTTTTAAAAAGACGTGCCAGCTTCGTTTTGTGTTTGTTTGAATTGTATTCCCATATAAGGATTTACAGGCTTGGCAAGAGGTGGATGTGAATAAGCACTCTCAGCTGTTCCAAGGGCCACGGAGGTTCGAAAAGGGGAATCGTTACTTACATATGCCCCTCTTGCTGCATGATTCTCTGATGGACTTTCCTCAGTTTCTATTGTTTCTCGAGCCCCCATACACAATACACAACTACAAATTATATATAAGGCTATTGTCAAGCCGAGAGAAATGCTGATTATTGGTATCCACGTTTTCATGGAATATTTTGGAGGAACCTCTCTATCTTGTTTAATAATATTGGGAAATATTTTCCGAGATATAGCAGCTAAGTTTCTTAATTCGGAGGAATACTCCCAAATCCTTTGGGCTGTGAAAAAGTGGATCTCGGGAAATATTTCAGATAAATTCACATAATGTGAAGGTATTAAATCATTATTCACGGAAGTTGAATTTACATAATTATTCATTTCTACAGTTAAATTACTGGTTTCCAGAATGCAGTTGTGCCCCAAGGATATCTTACCGTTACTGGTAAGATTTAGTATCTCGGTGAAATTTGGGCAAGTTAAATATCCGAGAGTTGGTTCAGTGAGGCTGTAAAGTAAACTTCTGTGACTATTTAGCGGAGTCCAAATGTCCCTCACTGCGCGCGTAAGGACTATGTCACAATTAATATGAGGATTCTCCAGATATTTAGAGAATAATAATTGCATTTCACAGTTTAATGTCGATTGAACTGAATAAATAATTGACGGGCTTTCACAGATTTTTGATGGGGTTGTTTGTATACACTCATCTAATTGTTTTTGATCGAGGAAATAATACAGTGTATTTTTATTGAACAATACAACATACTTGGCGGTTGGTTTTACCTGAGCGAAAACTTGAATATTATTTCCTAGATTTTGCACAACCGGATGTGAATATATTTGATATAATTTTCTTGGTTTTTTCTCGACGAGCGGAATCCTCGTTGTGATTATTAAAGTTCCGTTTCTTATGACAGTTCGTGTTTTAATGATTCTTTGAAGTTGAGCCAAATTGACCTTTCCGATAGAAACTGGAATTTCGCTTTCATCTCTAACTTCCAAGAATTTAAATACTACAGTCAATCTGAACTGTTCATAAGTCACGGGATGAACCATTCCGCTTTCCGCATTATTGATGATTTGAATCACAGTATTAAATCATTTCAATCGGAGTTCAATTAGTGTATCTACATGTTGAGTTAGATTAGATAAGACGACATGATATTTATATTGGTGATCATAATGATTTTGCAAACGCACAACATCAAAATTTATAATGTTTAGTAACTTTTCTAGTTTTCCAAGGATATCTATTAGACCAGATGTTGTATAAAAACTTTGTTCTGAAAATACAAGTAAATCTTCTTCTCTTTTAGAGGGTATGACTTTGTCATAATAAGCTTTTTCGTCTTTCCTAAGAATAGTATTATAATTTTCAAAATTGGCATTAATAGATGTACCCCAGGGTCGAATATAACTGAGCGTCATATTCCAAAGGTGTGCAATTTCCTGATCGTACATTTCCCATTGTGCCAGTTTTAAATAATTTAGACATTCTACTGTTTGAACAAAACAATATTTTGCATATAATTGAAGAGTAGGCATTAAAGGTTCTGAATATTTATATAATTGACTTATCTCTACTCCAGTATGGATTCCCCAAGTTTCCTTGATAACTTTGATTTTTTCCAGTTCTTCCAGATAAATTCCGGAAGGTTGGGGAATTTCCTGTATGGAATATCCTTGATGTTCTTGTCCAGTTGTAGACATGATTATTCCTAATAGGAATAATATTTCCCACATCTTCCTAGGGATAAGGAGTGAAATGTAGATGACAAAGAAAAGATTGGCCTAGTATAATTTAACGTCGAAACTGTAACAGAACTTGAAGAAGTGTTAGTGTGATAGTTTGAATTAGTTTATAAATTGAGGAAGAAATAGTAGGAAAGGAAATGGGTTTTGACAGTAGGTAAGGGAGTTTTCTCGGATTTTATGGTCCCAAAAAGGTCCCATTTCCCTTGTTACTAATTGGTAGGTCAGGTAACTACTTATACTCCTTCGGTTTTTATTTTCGCCCTTCTTTTTGGGTCTTACCGACCTAAGAAAATTAGAATTTGGGTTTATCGAGAGATTATGAAGAAACAAAAGTATGTATACAGAATTTAGATACGATAATTCGAATGGAAAATTCAAGATGAAATAATTGCATAGTGAAATAAACTGGACGTTTTATTCGAAAATTTAATAGTGTGACCGTTTTCTAGATTCTATAATACTAATTCCTGAAAAAAGGATTAGGGCGAGTCAAGAAAAGGGACAAATAAGGGATAATTTGAGAATAATAACCTATATTCTTTTCTAAATACAATTATGATCGTCAAAAGACGTTAATAAGGCCTTTACTGAGATCTAGGGGGTGGGGGAGGCCAGGCAACTTTTGTACACGTAAAAAGGGAGTGACTCTAATGCAGAAAAAGGAGAGAAGCTAGTCGTGTCGAGGGAATGCACCTAAATATGTAAATGATAACTGAAGGGGGAGAAACAAAGAGTGTAGGCTCACCGTTGAGGGGGTATAGAAAGGAATACTTCTTGAGGCGAGGGGGAAATGAGGGGGACAACTCGTACTCACGACTTCCAGTTCAGGGCTAATTCGAGTCCTTCGATGACTCCAGGGATTGAGCCTTTGTTCCTCCTTCTAAATTCCACGGGCACAGTAACTACGGCCGGGATGAGCTCGGGCACCAAAAATCCTCTTTATCCCAACAAAACCAAATGTATCGACTTTGAGGTACGTTCACTGATAATTCAATTAACTTGGGGCGCACGTGGCAGTGTCCAGGACAGCGGTTACACGAGTGTCGGTCTCTTCGTTTTCTCCGTGATTCGTGGGGGTGTATCAGATGCCGAAGTCCTTCGGGTTGGAATTCGGGAGCAATCGGGCCCAATTAGTACGGGTGAGTGGTGACGATGACCACAATACAGGGATGTCTCGCTGGGATCGTCGAGGGCGGTGGGTTGCGAGGCCCATGTATGGGTAGTTTGTGTGGGGAGCAACGGCTCCTTCAGTTTATCCGATAGGGCCGGAACTGTTGTCTTTCTTCGGCTGATGTCTTCGTGATGTCCAGTGGTGGGAGTAGAGGGGTGATGAGGGGAAAATCGAGGGAAGGGGTATCCAACGGTGGCGAGATTTTATCATTTAGGGGCAGTGTGTAGTTGGGCAAAGTATAAAATAAAAACAAATAAAAATAAAGAATCGCCTCGTCACAATAGATATAAAAATTCCATAGGACTTCTATTCGAATGCTACAGGAAATTCGCTTCGTTTTTTTTTGGAAACTATTCTACAGAAATTTATTTTTAGAGGGTTCCTCTACTGTGTTTGGTTTTCTTCATTTGCTCTTTTAAATTTTTAACTCTCATTCATCGGATTATTATTATTCAATAATATATATATTTTTATTATTATATTTTTTGTCATATAATATATATATATATATATATATATATATATATATATATATATA
>NW_021681413.1:0-950 GCF_001412515.2 Diachasma alloeum
TACTCTTGTCCGAGACTCGATCCGAGACTGGTTTCCGCAATGTTAAAGGTAACCCCCATACCTCCCTCTATCGATAGCCGATTGAAAAATCACTATCTTACTATCTAAGGAACCTCCAATTAATCAAAAATAATTAACAAACTCATTTGTTAATTACTAAACCACTCTCGTATCGCTACTCTCGTCCGAGACTCCATCCGAGACTGGTTTCCGCAATGTTCAAGGGACCCCCCATTCCTCCCTCTGTCGTGAGCCGATTGAAAAATCATTATCTTACTACCTAAAGAACCTCCAATTAATCAAAAATAATTAACAAACTCATTTGTTAATTACTAAACCACTCTCGTATCGCTACTCTCGTCCGAGACTCGATCCGAGACTGGTTTCCGCAATGTTCAAGGGACCCCCCATTCCTCCCTCTGCCGTGAGCCGATTGAAAAATCATTATCTTAGTACCTGAAGAACCCCCAATCAATAAAAAATAATTAACAAACTCATTCGTCAATTAATAAACCACTCTCGTATCGCTACTCTCGTCCGAGACTCGATCCGAGACTGGTTTCCACAATGTTCAAGGGACCCCCCATTCCTCCCTGTGTCGTGAGCCGATTGAAAACTCATTATCATACTACCTAAGGAACCCCCAATTAATCAAAAATAATTAACAAACTCATTTGTTAATTACTAAACCACTCTCGTATCGCTACTCTCGTCCGAGACTCGATCCGAGACTGGTTTCCGCAATGTTCAAGGGACCCCCCATTCCTCCCTCTGCCGTGAGCCGATTGAAAAATCATTATCTTAGTACCTGAAGAACCCCCAATCAATGAAAAATAATTAACAAACTCATTCCTCAATCAATAAACCACTCTCATATCGCTACTCTTGTCCGAGACTCGATCCGCGACTCGTTTCCGCAATGTTCAAGGGACCCCTCATTCCTCCCTCTG
>NW_021681413.1:1038-4932 GCF_001412515.2 Diachasma alloeum
GGGACCCCCCATTCCTCCCTCTGTCGTGAGCCGATTGAAAACTCATTATCATACTACCTTAGGAATCCCCAATCAATAAAAAATAATTAACAAACTCATTCGTCAATTAATAAACCACTCTTGTATCGCTACTCTCGTCCGAGACTCCATCCGAGACTGCTTTCCGCAATGTTCAAGGGACCCCCCATTCCTCCCTCTGTCGTGAGCCGATTGAAAACTCATTATCATACTACCTTAGGAATCCCCAATCAATAAAAAATAATTAACAAACTCATTCTTCAATTAATAAACCACTCTCATATCGCTTCTCTCATCCGAGACTCCATCCGAGACTGCTTTCCGCAATGTTCACGGGACCCCCCATTCCTCCTTCTGTCGTGAGCCGATTGAATAATCATTCTCTTGCAACTCAATGTGCATCCAATTAATAAAAAATAATTAACAAACTCATTTGTTAATTACTAAACCACTCTCGTATCGCTACTCTCGTCCGAGACTCCATCCGACACTGCTTTCCGCAATGTTCACGGGACCCCCCATTCCTCCCTCTGTCGTGAGCCGATTGAATAATCATTCTCTTGCAACTCAATGTGCATCCAATTAATAAAAAATAATTAACAAACTCATTTGTTAATTACTAAACCACTCTCGTATCGCTACTCTCGTCCGAGACTCGATCCGAAACTGGTTTCCACGATGTTCAAGGGACCCCCCATTCCTCCCTCTATCGACTGCCGATTGAAAAATCATTCTCTTGCAACTCAATGTGCATCCAATTAATAAAAAATAATTAACAAACTTATTCGTCAATTAATAAACCACTCTCGTATCGCTCCTCTCATCCGAGACTCCATCCGAGACTGCTTTCCGCAATGTACAAGGGACTCCCCATTCCTCCTTCTGTCATGAGCCGATTGAATAATCATTCTCTTGCAACTCAAGGTGCATCCAATTAATAAAAAATAATTAACAAACTTATTCGTCAATTAATAAACCACTCTCGTATCGCTCCTCTCATCCGAGACTCCATCCGAGACTGCTTTCCGCAATGTACAAGGGACTCCCCATTCCTCCTTCTGTCATGAGCCGATTGAATAATCATTCTCTTGCAACTCAAGGTGCATCCAATTAATAAAAAATAATTAACAAACTTATTCGTCAATTAATAAACCACTCTCGTATCGCTCCTCTCATCCGAGACTCCATCCGAGACTGCTTTCCGCAATGTACAAGGGACTCCCCATTCCTCCTTCTGTCATGAGCCGATTGAATAATCATTCTCTTGCAACTCAAGGTGCATCCAATTAATAAAAAATAATTAACAAACTTATTCGTCAATTAATAAACCACTCTCGTATCGCTCCTCTCATCCGAGACTCCATCCGAGACTGCTTTCCGCAATGTACAAGGGACTCCCCATTCCTCCTTCTGTCATGAGCCGATTGAATAATCATTCTCTTGCAACTCAAGGTGCATCCAATTAATAAAAAATAATTAACAAACTTATTCGTCAATTAATAAACCACTCTCGTATCGCTCCTCTCATCCGAGACTCCATCCGAGACTGCTTTCCGCAATGTACAAGGGACTCCCCATTCCTCCTTCTGTCATGAGCCGATTGAATAATCATTCTCTTGCAACTCAAGGTGCATCCAATTAATAAAAAATAATTAACAAACTTATTCGTCAATTAATAAACCACTCTCGTATCGCTCCTCTCATCCGAGACTCCATCCGAGACTGCTTTCCGCAATGTACAAGGGACTCCCCATTCCTCCTTCTGTCATGAGCCGATTGAATAATCATTCTCTTGCAACTCAAGGTGCATCCAATTAATAAAAAATAATTAACAAACTTATTCGTCAATTAATAAACCACTCTCGTATCGCTCCTCTCATCCGAGACTCCATCCGAGACTGCTTTCCGCAATGTACAAGGGACTCCCCATTCCTCCTTCTGTCATGAGCCGATTGAATAATCATTCTCTTGCAACTCAAGGTGCATCCAATTAATAAAAAATAATTAACAAACTTATTCGTCAATTAATAAACCACTCTCGTATCGCTCCTCTCATCCGAGACTCCATCCGAGACTGCTTTCCGCAATGTACAAGGGACTCCCCATTCCTCCTTCTGTCATGAGCCGATTGAATAATCATTCTCTTGCAACTCAAGGTGCATCCAATTAATAAAAAATAATTAACAAACTTATTCGTCAATTAATAAACCACTCTCGTATCGCTCCTCTCATCCGAGACTCCATCCGAGACTGCTTTCCGCAATGTACAAGGGACTCCCCATTCCTCCTTCTGTCATGAGCCGATTGAATAATCATTCTCTTGCAACTCAAGGTGCATCCAATTAATAAAAAATAATTAACAAACTTATTCGTCAATTAATAAACCACTCTCGTATCGCTCCTCTCATCCGAGACTCCATCCGAGACTGCTTTCCGCAATGTACAAGGGACTCCCCATTCCTCCTTCTGTCATGAGCCGATTGAATAATCATTCTCTTGCAACTCAAGGTGCATCCAATTAATAAAAAATAATTAACAAACTTATTCGTCAATTAATAAACCACTCTCGTATCGCTCCTCTCATCCGAGACTCCATCCGAGACTGCTTTCCGCAATGTACAAGGGACTCCCCATTCCTCCTTCTGTCATGAGCCGATTGAATAATCATTCTCTTGCAACTCAAGGTGCATCCAATTAATAAAAAATAATTAACAAACTTATTCGTCAATTAATAAACCACTCTCGTATCGCTCCTCTCATCCGAGACTCCATCCGAGACTGCTTTCCGCAATGTACAAGGGACTCCCCATTCCTCCTTCTGTCATGAGCCGATTGAATAATCATTCTCTTGCAACTCAAGGTGCATCCAATTAATAAAAAATAATTAACAAACTCATTTGTTAATTACTAAACCCCTCTCGTATCGCTACTCTCATCCGAGACTCCATCCGAGACTGCTTTCCGCAATGTACAAGGGACTCCCCATTCCTCCTTCTGTCATGAGCCGATTGAATAATCATTCTCTTGCAACTCAATGTGCATCCAATTAATAAAAAATAATTATCAAACTCATTTGTTAATTACTAAACCACTCTCGTATCGCTACTCTCGTCCGAGACTCGATCCGAGACTGGTTTCCGCAATGTTCAAGGGACCCCCCATTCCTCCCTCTGTCGTGAGCCGATTGAAAAATCATTATCTTACTACCTAAAGAACCTCCAATTAATCAAAAATAATTAACAAACTCATTTGTTAATTACTAAACCACTCTCGTATCGCTACTCTCGTCCGAGACTCGATCCGAGACTGGTTTCCGCAATGTTCAAGGGACCCCCCATTCCTCCCTCTGCCGTGAGCCGATTGAAAAATCATTATCTTAGTACCTGAAGAACCCCCAATCAATAAAAAATAATTAACAAACTCATTCGTCAATTAATAAACCACTCTCGTATCGCTACTCTCGTCCGAGACTCGATCCGAGACTGGTTTCCGCAATGTTCAAGGGACCCCCCATTCCTCCCTCTGCCGTGAGCCGATTGAAAAATCATTATCTTAGTACCTGAAGAACCCCCAATCAATAAAAAATAATTAACAAACTCATTCGTCAATTAATAAACCACTCTCGTATCGCTACTCTCGTCCGAGACTCGATCCGAGACTGGTTTCCGCAATGTTCAAGGGACCCCCCATTCCTCCCTCTGCCGTGAGCCGATTGAAAAATCATTATCTTAGTACCTGAAGAACCCCCAATCAATAAAAAATAATTAACAAACTCATTCGTCAATTAATAAACCACTCTCGTATCGCTACTCTCGTCCGAGACTCGATCCGAGACTGGTTTCCGCAATGTTCAAGGGACCCCCCATCCCTCCCTTC
>NW_021681413.1:5230-16207 GCF_001412515.2 Diachasma alloeum
AAAAATAATTAACAAACTCATTTGTTAATTACTAAACCACTATCGTATCGCTACTCTCTTCCGAGACTCCATCCGAGACTGCTTTCAGCAATGCTTAAGGGACCTTCACATACCCCGTCCACCGACAGACGCTCCAAAAATGTTTTTCTTGCTACTCAAAGCCCCTCTAACTAATCGGAAATGATTAAATAATTAATTTGCCAATTACTTAACCACTCTTGTATCTCTACTCTCGTCCGAGACTTGATCCGAGACTGCTTTCAGCAATGTTTAAGGGACCCTCAATTACCCTTTCTACCTACATTGGGTCCACAAAGGATTTTCAACTTATCTAATGCACCCTCAATTAATAAACAAATTGATTTGTGAAGGCATAAACAACTCTCGGATGCACTCTCGGACGAGAGTCTTTACTGGAGTTTGGCGCCCTAACCTCCGAAAATCCGAGAGTCGAATGAGTGTCCATTCCGAGAGTCCCTAGTCTCGGACTGATCCACCCGGGTACAGCAAAATTTCCATGCTGATCAAGAATTTTTATTCTTATTTCAATTAAAATATGGGAGTTCGGCAATTTGCGCCTCGTTTCTGGTGCCGAGCACTAGAATTTTTCCCCGACTTTTCTCTCCGTGTATATAAAAAAAAACATATAAACCCGTCTACACAAAGTTTTTGAGATATTCCCCTTTTTCTGTTTTTCCATTAAAATCCTTGTACGCGCGCTAACGTGTACAAAAATTGAGATATCCACTTCTTTTTCAAAATACTCGTCTCGTTGTCATCTATCTAGGTCAATCCAAATATATGTACCCGTTTATACAAAGTTTTGGAGATTCATTTCAATTAATCAACTTCGTATAAGCGATTTTACATCTTTGGTGTTCCCTAAATTCTTTGTTCGCACAATAACTTGAGGAAAAATTGCGATAGGAATGTGACATGAGAAAATAGTTTCTCCTGTAAATTGAGAAATGGAATTGCCATTGATCCATTCGGAAGCTTACTACCAATGGAATTGGTAGAAATAAAAAATTAAAATACAAATAACACATAAAGTAACATTCACATGCTTTTTGCAATACAGGAGTGGTCAACTGCTTGTTTTGGGTGTCATTTCTTAACACGGTTAACGACCTATCCACCCACCGATATGAAAACTTCCTCTTGTCGCCCCCTCGCGGTCCAAATTATTTTCGAAAACCAAAAAGTATGTTATGAAAGAGGTTATTTGTTTTTTCAATACTTTTTCTCATGGAGTTCGTAAGGCCTGTTACCCACCTGTCCATACATCGAGATTCAAACTTCCCCTCCTCTCTCTCTCGCACCGCAGAGTATTTCCAAAAACTGAAAACAAAATTACAAAATCTTGACTTTTTTCCGGCTTCTTCAGGCCGGTTCATTAGGTCACTCAACCACCCATTGCCATAAGAACTTTCCCTTATCACTCTCTCGCATCCCGGATTATTTCCAAAAACTCGAAACGAAATTACAAAATAAATATATTTTTTTTTTCGGGTTTTTTCAGGGTTGTCCATTAGGCCACTCAACTATCTATCTACCCACCGACCGAACAATTTTCCCTTATCACTCTCTTGCATCTCAGAATATTTCTAAAAACTCAAAACAAAAATTGAAAAAAAAAATGGCTCAAGCTATGATTGACATTCTATTGGTCTAATCGTATGAATCAAACCAACAGTCAAACATACGGTTCAAATTAAGGGTCAAATGGGTTGAAATTTCATTCCTTTCTTTTCTTGGACCATTTGGGGCGCGAGATGGCGCGGAGGGGGGGGGGTGGGTTCTGTCCCTGATAGATCAAACCCAGAGTTAACTCTAGGTCAACCCTGGGTATATAGAAAATACCCAGCAAAGAAAGAGAAACTCTGGGAAATTTTCATGAACCCAGAACAAATATCCTCATTTCAAATTGTTCAGAGCGAAACTCTTTCGTTGAGCCACGTTTAATTTTTCGAAGCCCTGAAACAAACCGGAATGCTTTTTATGCTTGAAATGGCCTCCTCTAGCAGAGACCCACAGACTCCCACCCGTACACGCTAGAACATATCAGCATCCACATTGGTTGCGGCTGCATGTAGTCGTGCCACCAAGTACTCCAGGTTCTCTACCTCTGTATTCCAGACTTTGTCCGTCAGATGGCCGCAGAACAGCAAGTCTGGCGGCGTTAAATCAGGGGATCTAATGAGAATGAAAATTCCTGATCTTCGGTATATTTCATTTTTCTCTTGGTCATACAGGCCAGTGCAGCGTGTCATTGCGACCAAACCAACGTCCAGGCAACAGCTTATTCAGGTCGATGGTGACTCGTTGAGCACAGTGAGGTGGTACTTAAGCATATTGGGACCACCAAGGTCTACCTTCGATTTATGCGACGTCCAGCGTTTCTGGAAGCTTCTGCATGATGGATGCGTGGTACTGCTGACCTTGAGGGAACCAAAAATCGAAAATAAAAATATTTCTCCGGTTGAATTTCAATGTGTGTAGGTATGTGCCAATGTATACCTACCTTCACAAAATCCGGAAGCTATGAAAGAAATACTCCATCACCCACTACCCCCCCTCCCCTCCCACACATTCCCTTTCCGGTGTGTTTGAAAACTCTTTTCCCTCTCCAAGTGAGGATTATCAATATCATAATAACTGAAATTATGCTGATTGAAAATGCCTTCTTTTGTGTAGATCATCGTTCGTCTACATGATTTCGGTTGAAACATTTTCATGCTGGTGATATAAAACCAATAACTCTTGACAGTGATGCAGACGTTGCCTTGCATGTCCTGGCTCGAGTTTCTGAGTTCTCATGCGCAACATGTACTCGTATGGATGGAAATAATTATCCAGCAGGTTAAGATTCACTGTTAACTTTGCGCAGCTGATTACTCTTTCAATCATTCGACAGCTTGGCATCGGGACCATCTTCACACAGGCCGAGACTTCATCCTTGACGTTGAGATGAAGTTGAGGTTTCCTGCCATGACCTCGTAACACCACGTTGTTGCCAAAAAGTGATGCCAAAAGGTCACGGGGGGGCACTTCAACGTCATCTTGACGTCGAAGTCGACGGCGAGCCGTCTCCTGCGGGGAAATTCTCTCTACCAATTCCACTACACACAAGTCCATAAACTCGAGACAGGAGCAACGACTGCAATACTGTCAAAAGTTTTTGGAATTGTAGTACCAGAATGAAAATTTTTTAAACCAGATCATGTGGACAGACGAATGTCTGTTCACCAGAGAAGACATTTTCAATCAGCATAATCTCAGTTATTATGCAGTTGATAATCCCTACTTGGTGAAGGAAAACAATTTTCAATCACGGCGGAAAGTGAACGTGTGGGGCGGAATAGTTGGTGATCGTGTATTGCTTTCCCAACTTCCGGATTATGTAAATGTGAGTATTTAATAAGCACACACCTACTCCCATGTGGGTTGATTTTTACGAGCGCTATCGTGCTTTCATCGATTTTATCATAAAAATAAAAAATGTCAAATTACTAAGCGACTCGCTCGAGTTCGCTAGGTTGAATCGGTCAATCTGAAATTTTACACAGAAGTGCAACTCGATGATACTAACTAGTCATCAACATATTACAGCTTTACCACACCCTTCACTCACGTAATGGAATGTCAAAGCAACTTTCAGTCAAAAAAAATAGAAAAACGCCAATATATCGAAAATTTAGTATGAACGCATATATAGATTTTGAAACCAATAGATAGAAAACGTCAAGACGAATATTTTGAAAAAAAAATTGAAATCGGATGAAGAGTTTTTGAGATATTGCATAATATAGTTTTATACGAAAAATTGAATAACTCTAAAACTACTCATTCGATTTCGCCCATCTACAATCCCAGCCGATAATATAGTAAGAGCTAGAATCCTACCAAATTTCAACTTCCTATCTCGATTTTTACGAGCGCTATCGTGCTTCCATGTATTTTCCCACAAAAATGAAAAAGGTCAATTACAGGGCGACTCATCCTAGTTCACTAGGGATATTATGGTCCAATTCGATAGACATTATTATAAAGAATATTTTTAGCCAAAAAAAGTCCATTCAATGCAATACTTTTTGAGATATTGAGAAACGAAAATTTTTTAGGAATCGCTATATCTCAAAAACTACTACTTCAGCTTTCTGTCTATCACTTTATTCCTTTTTTTGTGTACATTAATTTTTTTTCAACACAAAATTTTCTACGCACAAAGGGACGTACAGGCAGACACTTTCTAAAAACATCATATCTCGACGTTTCATGACATTGTAAGTAATTTCCGGGCAAAATTAGCGAATCGAAAAATCGCCCGATTACAAAGCTTCCATTCGGAAGGAAAAATTGAAAAACGAGCAGGGGTTCAAGCCTATTCGACAGAAGGCCTGCGACCGTTACTTTTTGTCTTATAAATCTTTTTCTTTATTTTATTTTTACAAATTCCATTGGTAGTAAGCTTCCGAACGGATCCGTACCACTTCTCTGTTCCTAAGACAGGCATACGCAACCACATTAATTCTATTTCTACGTGGAAATTATTAACTAACACTTGATGTTGAAGAAATTTAACCTTGAAAATTAGAGATTAGATTGCTCAATTCGAGATTGCTTGATGAATGGGCCTATTAATAATTTTCTAAATGTGGTATTGCTGATTATCTCTATGATTTTCAACTAATATCTCATTTTCTTATAAAATATGCCCAAAGCAGATTTTTTTTTGGTCGAATTTTCGTTTTCTAATTTTGATTGCAAATGGTCAAGAATGTTCTGAAACGTGAAGAAATGATGTCTTTAGGGTCATGTCTGTATGTATGACTTTGGTGCGTTGTTTTATCCCGATCGGTCCAATAGTTTCTGACATATAACAACTTTTTTCCAATTTTTTCAAAGATTTTAAATATCCTGGACAATTTTTCGAAAGTGTCTGCAAACAATTCATTTTCTTCATAAAAGACGAGAAGAAAATCGAATGAGAAACCATCAATGTTTTCTACCATGAATAATAGTACATTAGAATACAAGGGCACAAATTTCGTTTTCGACGAATGTGAAGTTTACAGGCCGAGCCGAAGGCGAGGTCTGCATTCACATCCGTTGAAAACGAAGTTTATGCCCGAGTGGTCTATACTATTTTATGCCACATCGTGCAGAAGTCGAGTTTGAAGCACGATAAACTCGACTTATTGCACGGCGGTGCGATAAACTCGACTTATTGCACGGCGCGCCATAAAATCATTTTATTTAAAAAAAATTGTTATATTTAACGTTTTGATAAAACGGATTTATACAAAAACAAGAAGCACGTTGATCGTATTTGGGATGAAAATAACCTGATCAAGATATCTACTCCTGCAAAGTTCTTCAACGTGGTGCTTGCCTCTCTCATAGAGTTGAGAATATAGCCATATTGTGTTATTTTGAATAAACATTTATTTATTGTTCATCTTAGGTTACATGTATCTGGTACAAGCGTTGTACGTTCACTCATTCTAACTGTGTCACGCTCGTATATCAATGCCAGCTAGTGGCTAAATACTAAACTACCACACATCAAAAAGAAGAAGAAGCAACATATTACCCTTGCAACGTATATTCATCAAAATGTCTGACTCTTGAAAGGCGTACAATTAGACTGATCTCATAAACCGAAATACAAGCACCAGTCAACTTAGGCAGAAGTAATAATACAATATTTATATGATACACAACGTTGACTACCGACCACACTTTTAATAATGAGCTTATATTACCGACACACCGACCTATGTCTCCGTCCCAGCTATAACATGCCATCAAATATTACATAATAGGAAATATAAAAAATCCTAAATTCATCTTATATGACTGTTGAAGTCTTACGTAGACAAAAATCATTAATAACATGACGATGTGTGATTTTAAAAAAAATTTTTTTTTGGATGAAGCGCTCTACGCCAGGATGTACTGAATCGATTGACACAAAATTTTATACACAAGTGGGGGTTAATAATGCCAATCAGTAGCCAAAATCTCAGACGTTGGGTCCGTGTCTAAAAAACTCCCGTCAAAAAAACCCCGTCAAAAAAACTCCGACAGATAAACCCGGCTTCTAAAAAACCCCGTGAAGAAAAAACTTCACCAATAAAAACACACTAATTATATTTCAATGCAATTTGTGGATGCAAGTATTCATAACAGATGGACAAAGATAAAGATACACATTGACAAGAAATTTTCACATCAAACACAACAAAACAATAACCCACAGATTATACCGTAAATACAGAATTCGAAACGAATCGATAAAAATGAGGATACAAATTGACAGAACATCAATCATAAATAGTACAAATCAACAGCCCAAACATCATAAATACATTACAGTACGATATTTGAAGAAATCCCCTTCAAATATTTCAAGAGAGAGCGATTAGCATAGTCTTCAACAACACGACTAACAAAGAACACTAGGGAGGTGTTCCCCTCCGATTTTAATCAAACTCATTTAGGGAACATTCCATGTCAATTCAGCTACCCTGGATTTTTTTGTATTTCGGAATAGAACATTGGCATGTTTAAAGTCAACTATGATATGAATCTAACATTGTTTCAAACTTTTACCCCCATAACTTCACTCTTGCACCTGGCAGACATACCCAATATCTTTCTCAATAGCGTTAATTGCTCGAATTCATATGATTTTTCACTTATCATGATGATTATTTTTACACGTACGGATTTTGGACAGTCAGGGCCAATTAGAATGCAGCATTTGATGACGAATGACAGGCTGGAGAAAGTTTTATTTCCGATATTTCGCACTAACATATATATTTTTTCGGTTATTTCGTACTCACATATATATTTGTCCGGATATTTTGTACTAACTCTTCAATTGTTCTCGGATGTCATTTTGAGGTTGCGTAAACGACACTCCCGACCAAAATCCGTACGTGAGAATAATCCGACAAATACCCCTCATGCTTTAAAATTATCTGGTATTTCCCTCAAACTTCCGTGCAAACAAACGATCGTGTTAAGTTTTTCAGTAAAATCCGTCGTGCAAGCGCTCGGGATTTTTAAACCTGCAAAACTTGACACTTTTGTTTGTTTATAACGAAGTTATCGGGACATACCCGATAATTTTGAAGCACTCGAGGTATTACTACTAAATAAAAATTGAAAGCCAACGATAGCTCGGTCGGTAGGGCGAGCGATTTCTAATCCGATGATTCGGGTTCGAAACCCAATGGGTGCCGATCGGGTTTCGAACTCCGAGAAATCAAACGTTGTCCGCATTTCTTTGGGAAATGACCTTGGGATTTCTGTACACAAACATTAGACAACGGATACAAAAAATGGGAGCCCAATGAAATCAAAAGTTTCCAGTGGGGGTGAGAATAAACAACCGATTTCTCGGAATTCAGTTTCCATACGAGCCATAGAGTTACCTCAATAATAACCGTTTGATTAGTCCTCATCACACACTTGAGTATTGAACATCTCACACGGTTCATTACAGTAACGTTAACAGAAATTCTCCGACGGTTATTCTCCTGTATTTATTCTCTATCAACTTTAATCAAGGTAAGTGATGGTATAAAATATTTCAGTAGTGAAGTTGTAAACTCCATCGATCGTTATTATTATTTTTTCCCTTTTCTTGAATAATCAGAACTGTTCTTCATTCATATTCCACAAGAGGCCGCATGCCGAAAGATGTGCAAATCCAATGCGAGTTCCTGGGGAGAAAGGTCACAATGGAAAAGACCCGCGTTCAATCTCAGAAAGACTATGACAGACATTTCCATTCTTGCCGGAAAATGCAAAACTATGTAGCTCCTGTAGGAAAAGAGCTTTGACTTACATTCCTGGATCACAACCCTCTGAATCTTCATCGAATCGGGAAGTCTCTTCATCATCATCAAATGTTCCAGCCGATCGTTCGTCCAGTGCCACACCATTTCTAGTAGACATTTCTACGAGCAATATCGCAGGGAGTTCTTTGAGATCTGGTAATTCCTTCCATTCAATTGATCCTGATGGGAATGTGATTTGCAACGAAGCTTCAGGGGAGTACGATGCTCCAACAGCAGATGATGATTCAGAGACAGAGCACCAAAGGAACATTCCAGCAAATTTTCGTTCTTCACGAGAATTGGAATTGGAAGAAATGTTGGATGGACTCAAGCAAAAATTCAATACGATGACAGAATATTCTGAACGTATTCAACTCTTGACTATTGCTCCACATTCATGGAGTGAGCGAAAGGTGAGGCGTGATTTTGGAACAAGGTACATGGCTATGAGAGCAAAACAACTGCGAGAACAGAGAGAAATATTTGCTTCAACAGTTGCGAAGGCTGGGAAATCATTGCCCAAAGAGACAGTGGAAAAGGTCCGGAGTTTTTATGAGAGTAAAAGTCGGATGATGCCAGGGATGAAGGATAAAGTGTCAGTCAGAATCAACGACATGAAGAAAATAATGCAGAAGCGGATGGTCCTCGAAAACTTGAATGATCTTCATGAGAAATATAAAATTGCTCATCCAGAGTCTCCGGTGGGATTCAGCAAGTTTGCAGAATTGAGGCCGAAACACTGTGTATTGGCAGGAGCGAGTGGTAAGCACGTAGTATGTGTCTATATCTATCTTCAAAATTGTAAGCTGATGTTAGATGCAATCAACATTTCTACTCTCACTAAAAACTCATCATGTCCCCTTACCGACTATAAAGACTGTCTTGCAAGGGTCATGTGTCCTAATCCAACGCCTGAATGCCACTTAGATGAGTGTAAAAACTGTCCTGGAGTTGAAGGATTATCGCTCGAGCTGAAAGAACTCCTCCACGATGCTGTGATTGAAACTCTAGAATTCAGGACTTGGCAATCTGTGGATAGAACAACATTACAGATCCAGAGATTTCCAGTGTATGAATTTGTTGATGTACTTTGTGAGAGATTGAAAGTATAGAAATCTCATCATTTTATTGCCATACAACAAGACGCTTTCGTGAAAGAACAAAAGGGGAATTTAATGGAGGGTGAAATTCTAGTGCATGCCGATTTTTCGGAAAACTATTCTTTCGTAGCTCAAGACGCTGCTCAATCGTTCCATTACAATAATGATCAATGCACTGTCCATCCTGTGGTGTATTATTATCGCCACGGCCATGATATTCGACATAGAAGTCTAGTCCTCTTATCTGCCAGTCTCGTTCACGATACTACTGCAGTTCATTTAATGCAACAGATTCTGATACGACACATAAAACGAATCTGTGCTGTCGTAAACAAATTGATCTACAGGGTGTCCCATGGTATGTGACAAAAGTAAATTGCGAATAACTTGAATACGGTTAAGTGTAAATAATTGTTGTTTTTTTTATTGTACACAGAACATTCGGCAAATTATAATACAATCCCTTCCAAGTGTCCGCCATCACTTGTACTACAGAACTCTATCCTACGCTCGAAGCTGGTATAGATGCGCTGTATTATGTTTTCATCAATAGCTCGGACAGCATCCCTAATTGCGTCTTGTAACTCTTCCACAGTCGTCAGATGCTTTTCATAGCACTTGTCCTTGAGAAAACCCCACAGGCAAAAATCACAGGGATTTAAGTCAAGACTGTAAGGCGGCCATTCCATGCCCCCATGGGCATACTTAGGGTAACCTAAACCTAACACACGAGTGCCGTAAACGGAAAAAAAGTGTTTCAAATACTCCAGTAGTCCTGTGTGGGGCGGCACCATCCTGCATGAAGTAGAAATTCTTGACTAATTGATTTTTTCGTGCCCAAGGAAAGAAGTTCTTTTTCAGGAACTCACAGTAAATGTCAGCATTAATTGTCCGACTCTTGAGGAATTCAAGGAAAACACCCTTTATGGTAACTGCCGCCCATGCAGTAACTTTTTTCGGGTGTGAGGACTTGATTTCAACGACGTGAGGTGACTCAGTCCCCCAAAAGCGAAAATTTTGTTTATTTACCAAGCCACCTAAGTAGAAATGTGCTTCGTCAGAGAAGATGATATTCTGTGCCTTCATCCACTTGCATTCAAAAAGATTGTAAAGTTTTTGGCAAAATTCCACACGACGAACCATCGCTTCGTCAGTTAAAAATTGATGTACAGAAATTTTGCAGGGATGGAAGTTTAAAAACACTTTTAAGATACGGTGAAGTGAAGTTCTCGAGACTTTCAAGGTTTGGGAAGCCTCCCGAAGAGTATCATTTGGATATTTTTTGAAATGTTCTTCAGTTGTGCGGAGAACCTCATCCGTGGTTACAGTAGGTGAAGGGCCAGGATTCTCATGCCTCCTATCGTCTAGTGTACCGTATTGAGCAAATTTCTCAATTAACCTGACAATACCCATGAATTGGTCGAAAAATACGTAAATCTTCAAAAAAAAAAGAAAAAAAAAATTTGGTTATCTAGTTCATTCACTCTATTTACCGTCTGGGACTCGAATCAGACACTCCAGTGTGTGTGCCATATTTAGAATGAAATGCTCTTATTGCTGCAGTAGTTGAATTTTTTCGTCGGTAATATGATTCGATGAGGAATGTTTTTTGTTCAATGGTTAGGTTTTCCATTTCAGTGTTCAAATTCGCGAGCGACTGAAATATAGATGAAATTTGCGGAGAGTCTCCACTTCAACCATATATTAGACTTTAGACTGCGCTGTCACCTTGCGGTATACAACGCAATTTACATTTGTCACATACTATGGGACACCCTGTATATTACAGATAGTGCTGGGCAGCACTATAAGAATCGATATAACATGGCTAATCTTTTGTTGCATAAAAATGATTTTGTAGTTGAAGCAGAGGCGCACTATCATGCGACCGCGCATGGAAAGACGGCATGCGATGGCGTAGGTGCAGTCTTGAAGACGGAAGCAAGATGTTTTCTGTCTCTGTCTCTCTCTCTCTCTCTGTCTCTGCCTCTCTCTCTGTCTCTGTCTCTCTCTCTGTCTCT
>NW_021681413.1:24768-25053 GCF_001412515.2 Diachasma alloeum
TCTCTCTCTCTCTCTCTCTCTCTGTCTCTCGCTCTCTGTCTCTCTCTCTCTCTCTGTCTCTCTGTCTCTCTCTCTATCTCTCTCTGTGTCTGTCTCTCTCTCTGTCTTTGTCTCTCTCTGTCTCTGTCTCTCTCTCTGTCTCTGTCTCTCTCTCTGTCTCTGTCTCTCTCTGTCTCTGTCTCTGTCTCTCTCTCTCTGTCTGTGTCCTTCTCTCTGTCTCTGTCTCTCTCTCTGTGTCTGTCTCTCTCTGCCTCTCTCTGTCTCTCTCTGTCTCTCTCTGTCTCT
>NW_021681414.1:0-1931 GCF_001412515.2 Diachasma alloeum
AGTAATGTTCGATTATATATATTTATTCCCCCCCTGAGTGAGAAAGGAAAACGTATCGCGCTCGCTCCCACTCATTGTCGTTTCCGTCGCGTTGGCACGTGCCTGTCCTCCGCCAAACTTAACGAGTGCGAGNAGATTATTCCCAACACCTGGAGAGTTTCTCTCCACCAATAATTGCACTTTGGAAGATTTCTATTTATCTCAATAACGGGGGCTTTGGGAGAAAAAGAAGAGTTTTTTCCCCGAGTCCTTAAAATGTTTCGCGGAAAAAAATTCTTTCGTGATTTTTTTCTAGACATATTTATTATTGACACGTACGTCAAAAAATTCATAGAAAATCCCAGCGCTGTCGCTGGAAAACTCTATAGTTTTCCAGTGATTCTATTGAATAATTGTGCAGATTTTATTTTTTTTCACTATAGTAATGTTCGATTATATATATTTATTCCCCCCCTGAGTGAGAAAGGAAAACGTATCGCGCTCGCTCCCACTCATTGTCGTTTCCGTCGCGTTGGCACGTGCCTGTCCTCCGCCAAACTTAACGAGTGCGAGTGAGAAAGAAAATGGAGAAGAAGGAGAGAGAAAACATTCCAACTCGTTTGAACGGTTGGAACGTTTTCGTTGTTCTCCAGCGATCTACACATAATGGGATTAATTCAATAATAATAGATTAATGAATAAGATTTTTCGCAGATTATTGCCAGATTTAAATGAATGGTTTGCCTCCTTCAGTGACCATAAAAAATTGTTTCCAATCGACAATATCTCCCGATGGAATGGAACGATGTAAATGAATCAAGTATCAATTTGAATCTTTAAAAAATTAATCGAGAGTGAAAAAAATCAGGGAGTTCCACTCTGCCATTATGGAGTTTTTGACGAGTGAAGTTTATTCACTGCACTCTGACATTTCTATATTGTTTGTATTTACCGAGAAAAAAAAACGTGGTTCGTAGGAATCGATGTCTTTTTTAGGCAACTGCATTTCTGAAATGCAGTGAGTAAGCAATGTTAAAATTAAGTCATTTTGTAAAAAATTTACAGTGATCATGTGATCCTGAAAATCAAAGGAAAGTCTTAAATTCAGGAATGATGCCTGTAGATTTCAGTAATATTTTCGCGGAAATTCCGGGAACACTTATTGGGAATTTTTATCGCGTTCCCGTAATACGGAAATATCAAGGAATTTCGTCATTGGAAATTAAAAATTTCTATAAATTTGAGTCTAATTATATGTGTACGTCCACGTGAAAAGGATCCATTTTGTCGCATCTAATTTCCAAGATATTCACGTTTTTCTCTCCACTCCATTTATCCCAATGTTAAATTGATTTTTTGATCTTCTATACGGACGTCACACGGAGAAAAATAAATCGGCAAAAGTGTTGCGATTGCAAGGAGTTTCCCGAAGATCCCCATTTTTCATGCACGAAGAACAATAAAGCTTTTTGGAATCTTCGGGAAATTCTATCCTATCCTACTCAAGTAGGAGCGGAGGAATGAATTTCCGAAAGCGCGGAGTAACTCCGAACGGCTCTCCGGAGGGGCTCCTCCGATTGGAAAATTAATTTCTCCTCCCCTAATTACGATGAAAGAATGAAAGCAATATCTATCGATGGAGAATTATATTCTCAATAAATTACAGCGGTTTCATTACTTAATCTCTATTAGAAGAGGAGGAATGAATTTTCAAAGCGTGCAGTAACTCCGGACTTATTTCTTCTCATTCAAAAATTAATTTCTCCCCCCCATAATTGAGATGAAGGAATGAAACCAAAGCCTACCGATCGAGAATTGTATTGTTAATAAATGACATCGGTTTCATTTCTTAATTTCAGTTAGGAGCGGAGGAATGAATTTTCGAAAGCGCGGAGAAACCCCGAACGGCTCTCCGACGTCGAGTGAGCCCGGAGGGGCTCCCCTGATTGGAA
>NW_021681414.1:1949-2236 GCF_001412515.2 Diachasma alloeum
CCCCCCCCCCTAATTGAGAGAAAGGAATGAAACCAATGCCGATCGATCGAGAATTAAATGCTGAAAAAATGACAGCGATTCCATTCCTTAATCTCAAGTAGGAGCGGAGGAATTAATTTTCGAAAGCGCGGAGAAATCCCGAGCGGCTCTCCGACGTCCAATGAGCCCGGAGGGGCTCCCCTGATTGGAAGATTCATTTCTCCCCGCCCCCCTAATTGCGAAGAGGGAATGAAACCAACATCTATCGATCGAGAATAATATTCTCAATAAATGACAGTGGTTTCATT
>NW_021681414.1:3790-4119 GCF_001412515.2 Diachasma alloeum
TTTCCCGAAGATTCCAAAAAGCTTCATTGTTCTTCGTGCGTGAAAAATGGGGATCTTCGGGGAACTCCTTGCGATCGAAAGCCTTTTACTGATTTATTTTTCTCCGTGTGACGTCCGTATAGAAGATCAAAAAATCAATTTCACATTGGGATAAATGGAGTGGAGAGAAAAACGTGAATATCTCGGAAATTAGATGCGACAAAATGGGTCCTTTTCACGTGGACGTACACATATAATTGGACTGAAATTTATAGAAATTTTTAATTTGCAATGACGAAATTCCTTGAAATTTCCGTATTACGGCAACGCTATAAAAATTCCCAATAAGT
>NW_021681414.1:4182-4699 GCF_001412515.2 Diachasma alloeum
AATTTTAACATTGCTTGCTCATTGCATTTCAGAAATGCAGCTGCCTAAAAAAGACATCGATTCCTAGGAACCACGTTTGTTTTTCTCGGTAAATACAAACAATATAGAAATGTCAGAGTGCAGTGAATAAACTTCACTCGTCAATAACTCCATAATGGCAGAGTGGAATTCCCTGTTTTTTTCACTCTTGATTAATTTTTTAAAGATTCAAATTGATACTTGATTCATTCACATCGTTCCATTCCATCGGGAGATATTGTCGATTGGAGACAATTTTTTATGGTCACTGAAGGAGGCAAACCCTTCATTTAAATCTCGCAATAATCTGCGAAAAATCTTATTCATTAATCTGTTATTATTGAATTAATCCCGTTATGTGTAGATCGCTGGAGAACAACGAATCTCTCACAAATATTGAATATATTTCTCATCAAAATAATTTGAAATTCATTCATTACCTTTGTATCACTGACAAAATATGTAATAAATGTGAATAAGATGAATTGCTCGTATTTTT
>NW_021681414.1:4712-18863 GCF_001412515.2 Diachasma alloeum
TGTAGATCGCTGGAGAACAACGAAAACGTTCCAACCGTTCAAACGAGTTGGAATGTTTTCTCTCTCCTTCTTCTCCATTTTCTTTCTCACTCGCACTCGTTGAGTTTGGCGGAGGACGGGCACGTGCCAACGCGACGGAGAAGACAATGAGTGGGAGTGAGCGCGATACATATTCCTTTCTCACTCAGGGGGGGAATAAATATATATAATCGAACATTATTATAGTGAAAAAAAAAACAAAATCTGCACAATTATTCAATAGAATCACTGGAAAACTATAGAGTTTTCCAGCGACATCGCTGGAAAACTCTATGAATTTTTCGACGTATGTGTCAATAATAAATATGTCTAGAAAAAAATGACGAAAGAATTTTTTTCCGTGAAAAATTTTAAGGACTCGGGGAAAAGACTATTCTTTTTGTCCCAAAGCCCCCGTTATTGAGATAAACAGAAATCTTCCAAAGTGCAATTATGGGCGGAGAGAAACTCTCCACATGTTGGGAATAATCCAGGGTTCTTCAACTCTTATCTACGGAGGTTTTTTCTTTAACCCTAGTCTGGTCACCTGACGGGAAAATGCGAGTTTAGTCACCTTCGCGGGAAAGTGTCGCCGTGTTATTTAGGCTCTAGCGTTGCCGTATCCACTGTACACTTCCCGGGCGCGTTCAGCGAGTTCCCAGCAACGTCGCGCAACAGGCAATTTCATTCAACACAGGAAAAAATTGTTCACCTGTTGGAAAAAAAAAATTTTCTCCCAGAATTAAGGATACAATATTGAAAAAAAAAATCCTAGAATTTTCTATATACTTCAATCGACGAATTCAATTTTTCTAAAAATTTTCAACCAGTCGATGGCAGGGTGAATAAAACGACGTGTTGCGGCAATTCCCTCGCATGGTGACCCGTCTAGGGTTAATAATTGAAGAAGTATGTAGAACAAAAATCACATAGGCCACGGCTTCCGGATCTTGCTTGGAATTCGTAAATTTGATTCTTTCTAAGTGTAATTATCTCAGTAATAACACCGACATCCGAGAGGATACATCAAAAACCCTTTTTCGATGGAAAATCCTCCCAGAAACATGAGAGTCTTTCTCATGTTTATTCCGAAAATCTCTCAGTAGTAAAATATATGTAATATGTCCATAATTAATAGCACTATCACTTTTAATCCTAAAACTGCACATTTATTCTTCGATCCCCATTAGTTGCACATCTAGGTCAACTAGCATGTATGATAAAATTCAATAGAAAAACCTAGCGATGTCGCTAGACAATTCTAATGGATTTCTATAGAACTTTCTACAAATTGTTGGTGTTCGAAATATTTAATAGAAAATTTTCTATAGAATTTTCTCGGCTCGAATTTTCAAAGTTTTTCTTCATTCAATTTGTCTTTTTTCCCTTCAAGCAAAGCAAACAAAAAAAAACGTAGAAAATTTAAGCCAAATAAATTATATAGAGAGTATTTCAATGGAATGGCCTAGTGTTTTTATATTGAATTGATCCATGCATAAGATCCACAATTTTCTGTAAAATATCCCAGCTTCTATTTTTCCGATAGAGTGTCTTTTTCTATCGCATGATGGTTCATATATCGACTGATAAAATGCATGCACGCATGAAATAATTTCATAGAAAAACCCCGTTTTCTCTAAGAAATTCTATTGGAAAATTCTATTTGTTTATTGCGCCATTTCTATAGAAGTTTCTGCAACTTTATCATGTCATTTTGTTAAGAAATAGTTGATAGAAGTCCTTGTGCCTGAATTTTTTATGTCTTTTCCGCTGTTTTCATTTTTTATCAGTTTCTGATATCACTTCTGAGAAAAAAAACTTAGAAAGTCCATACCCAAAAATTTTCATGCAGAGAATCCTATCAGAATAAATTATGTACAGAAATCAACATCTATAGCTATTTTTCGGTAAACAAATATCAATTAAACCCGCATGGGGAAGTTGAATGATATTTGATTGAATATTGCAGAAAAAAGAAAAACCCTTTTTCAATAGAATTCTAACAAAATTCCAATAGAATTCTGCACTAGGTTTTTCTATTACTAATGTTTTTTCGTGTGTGTAGTTATTCAATTCTCCAATAGCAGTTCAACAAGTTGCATTGTCACTAAAAAAAAAAACCTTTTTCTATAGAATTTGAAGTATTTTATTCTTTTACTAAGACATTAGACGAGATGAAATAATATTTGAAGGATTAAGATCTATCGCTGAGAGTAGAATCGGAGGATTTCTTCAAAATAGATAGTTATTTCGCAGTAGCAACAATTCCGTAGAAAAAACATTCGGGCCGGGTTTCAGGTGAATACACGAAAAAGGAAAAGACTTTTAGATCATTAGATTCTGCATTCATTATACAATTGATTATAATATGCTCGATTTTACATTCCTGACAATTATTACAAAATGCGAGGAGATACTGTATTGAGAACGCACTTCCGGTTATCGACAAATTTATACTCGGGCCCTACCATACCAACTGTTCCGTACGCTCCATCGTAGTCCATGCGCCACCGCTACGAATTTTACTGTTGAACACTTTACATTGGCCCTGCTGATCTCCCCTATAATCTCTAATCATCGAACGCCTCACGTAACCGCTCGGTGCGAGCGAGCCACACAATCTACTTTACTCGCGTCGTGAGAGAATTTCACACGCTCCTTGCCCGAGTTCGATAAAATATTTTTTTATCATTTATTAAACATGCTAGACGGTTTTAATTCACCCCAGAGGAGAGAGGGATAATTGCTTGAGGCAATCAAAAAGTTTGAGTGAAAATTATCAATGTTTTGACTATGTTCCCTGTATCTTGAAGATTTTTGCAAGAGAAAGTCATATAGCGCGAGTGCTGACAGATTAATTACACCCAAAGGTTTTAGAAAAAAAACTTGTCGGCAGAAGAGTGCCATGAAAGCTGCACCTCCAGAATCCATTACCGTTATTGATACTCCAATTATTCTTTGAAAATTATCAATAGAGATGAACGACCGAGAATTCAAAGTATCGAAATGAAGGAAAAACAAAAACAAATACATGTCACCACGAGGATAGAGTATTGTATCGAGTTTCTCAACGAAAGACTAAGTAGCAACCTAAAGTTGTCAACCACTATTCAGGCACCACCAAAAACATTCTCAATTATGTATTTATTCATACTAGAATGTTGATACGTGTTATTACCTGTTAGTTTTGTACTTAAAGGTGAGCTTGAATGATTAAAGAAGAGCCTTCCTTTGCTGTCGGCGATGTAACGTATATAAAAGCTGATGAAAACAGCAATATTCGCGATCGCAAAATCGCCGTCAGCGCTATGGCCAAAAAATGCGGGACCATGGAGAACTACTAACTTGCGGAGCTGCTCAGAACCCTAACCTCAAATACTGCTATAATGTCAAATTGTTTCAAGTACAAGCCGTGAATTAAATTTTGATCTTATAACCTACCGATTGTTTATGAAAATGGCACAGAACAATTATCTCAAAAATTCGAAAAGAGGATGCTGTGTTCCACAGTACACAGTAAAGGATAAACTGAATTTAAGTTTCCATAGTTTTCCATCCGATTTAATTTTACGGAACAAATGGATGGAAGCATTGAAACTGACAGGAATTTACGATGAAAACATGAAAGTTTGCAGTCAACATTTCTCTCTTGACGATTATATAAAGCGGCGTAAGTATTTCATGTAGAGATGAATATTCTATAATGAAATTAGCCGAGTCGATTGAGTCAATTTTTTGTTGAATATCTCGTAACCGAAAGCAAGTTGAAAAATTTTGGTAATGAATTTTTTTAGCTCTTGTTTTCTACCTCTTCATAACAATTCCTCTAAATTTCTTAGATTTGTAAAAGAACCCATTTTGAAATCAAGTTAATATATCTCGACGGATAATGGTAAATAAACTTGTCTTAATTGGAAGTCAATCATCATTATTACGTTCTAATTTCGAGGATAGGCTGGCTTATAATACCATGACATGAATAATCATTTGATTTACCATTAATAATAGAGTTATCTGGGAGAAGAGAATGATTTAATATTTACATTGGCAAGTCCATTCAAACAGATGATAAATGCTGTCTTTTCGATTATAGATGATGGATGCATCCCGAAGAATCGGAGATTGAAAAAAAATGTAATCCCATCATTTAATTTCCCGTCTTCAGCATCAAGTTCAAACAGTCTTTGTGATCAAGGAGATCTGGTTTTTGTGTCTACATCAATGAATAATTTGTTATTTCATACTCCAGAGCCTTGGCGCACTACCATCAGATTGGTTCCGCAAGATAGTAATTCTACAAACCACCACCAGACGGCGAGACATCTCTTTCGCGGTCGCGAGAATACAACTAGTGTAGTGACGTAACTACGCCACTTTGCGGCGGTAAATTTGAATGGTTTCCAACAGATAGGATGTACTGCTTGGACTTATCATAAATAGAACTGCAAATAACACATTATGCAAGCGATCGAAAGATGAAATTCAATGATAATCTGAAGAAAATACACAAAAATTGTTGAGAATTTTAAAGAGATATTTGTTTATTAATTCATGAGAATCATTATTTTATTAAATAAATCTACGATCGTGCTGCTAGTTTCTCAGGATGTCGTACCATGCTCAATATTTTTTTCCATATGCATTTCTTGTGGTTTATTAGGAATGAATCACTTTTTGTGATGAAAAAAAGGCCCACAGTACGATATTTCGATACAAGTGCGACGGGTTTTTCACGAGTGTGAAATTCGAGGAAAAGCCGAGAGCTGTCGATCATACGAGCCGAAAATTCCTGTCGCACATGCGCCCGAACTATATTTTTTTTGTCAGTCATGTTACGTTCAACGAGTGTCGAACAGAACGTTTTTCATGTATCAATAAATAAAACGTTACATTTGGCCATGTGATAAATGTAGCACCAGTCATAAAAATATAATTTTTTGAAAGACCATTGGGTTGCACAAATTATCCCGCTTGAGTATTCTTAATGATGTTTATTCATTTTCCGAAAATTTAATTTTTTCATGTTCAAGGAAAACTGTGTAAGTTTTTAGACTGATATGAAATCAATTTGACGAAATGAAATAAACAAATTTTCTTCTATACGTGGACTCTTATGCGTTTTATTTTTGAATTAATGATTCACCTACTGGGAGACTCCAAAAAAGGCAATGAAAATAAAAATATAGGGCAATGTGAAAAAATATATTGGATCCATCAATGGGCAAACAACAATCTGGAGTACTCATGTAAATAATGCAGATATTCGAAATTTAAAGCTCCATATAACTATAGACTTGCACCAATATTTGGCGCATACTGAGGGTTTAATTCCCGGATAATCAAAAGTATAAAGATGCACACTGCAAGGAAAAAGATTTTCTAGGATTAAAAAAACATGTGGCCAAACTCTCTTCAAACATGTAACGAGACTAGATAGTTTTCTAAATAACAAATTTAAGTTGTCGCAATTAACGATCAGAATTGTGAAAATCCCTGCTCTGCTTATCCTGTTAGAATTTTTTTTTTATTTCATGGAAAATATTCTCATAAGACTGACATTGAATCGGATTTAGGGGAAAAATGATTATGAAATTTCAAGTTTTAGGTAGAATTCAAAGAAATTCATGAGTTTTTAGTGGGAGTGAGATCTAAATTTCACAACTTCATTGAATTTTCAATGGAACATGAATATTCAGAAACAAAATGACATAAATTTTCAATTTTTCACTGCATTTTCCTGATTTTTTTGAATTTTCCTAGAAAAATTTAACTGAAAAATCAAGTACTTTATTAATTTTGAGACCATTTGAACTGAAAATGAATGGAATATTTCATTTTTCAATAACAATATTTTCTGATATTCCAATGGAAATTTAACACGTTAAAAATTTCCTGGATTTGGCACGGAAAATTGGTGTTAACAATAAAATTTATACAATTGTGATCATTGGTTGTAAAACAAACGAATGATTTTTTTTTGCAAATTATCGATTTTCATCACGCTGTGCGAAAAAGTAACTTTTTAAGCACGCTTCACGTTTTCCACACATTGTGATGAAAAATATCGTTCGATACTCATGGGAAGTGTTTTTTGGCTCATGGGATTATATCACTCGAAATATACTATTTCGTTTCAAGAATCTCTCGAGTTCCTTCAATATTTTGTGACAAGAAAGAACTTGATCCTATAAATCTGTTCTTTCCTCTCAATGTATAGGGTATTGAAAAAAAAATCATTATTAAGTGCCGCAAAATTTAAGTGTGAGTAATGGACTAATAAAAAGTTTCAATGAAAGATAGTAGATTTCGTCATAAGGCCGAAAAAAACTTTTCTGGCTTATATCAGTTTGCAACCCGAGCTAAAGGCGAGGGTAAAATAAAATTACCAGTGATCACCTCATTATTCAAGAAATGAACAATTCTATAGCCAAATATCAAGAGACTATTGTGTTATTTCTAGTTGTTCTAGTTGTACTAGGTGTTATTGGGGGGAGGAATCAGCACTTACTGGAATCTTAGTCGAGCTGTGAGAGTACTGTCTGACAACCGAATAGAGGACGGAGGGAAATCCCGTGGATCTTCGGTTTTTTCTGGGGCTAAGGACAATTAAGCAAAATGCAGCTGTGAGTCCCCTGGCCTTCACCTTTCAGGTCCCTGGATCTCCTGGCAATGAGCGGCCCTGACCAGGGCAATCATTCTTATCTTCTCTTCATTTCAAATTGTTTAGTTTTTATTTGAACGATCTCGATGTACGTACTTTTAGAGTCAATTCCAAAGATCTCGATGTTTGTACTTATATACATTATTCTGGATAAGTTGTGTAGTGATATGTTGTAATGTTAACTAAAGGGGAGAGGGATGGGAACAAAATGTAAAAACCCAAGAGGGTATACATGGAAAATAAACTATCAAGAGACCTCGATTATAGTTCAAACAAATTATGGAAAAGTCAGAGATGGTCTCCATGCTTTCGTCTAATATTACCCATCAACGATATAATTCAACAACTGTTGAATTGTTGAATTAATGGCATTACAATCAAATGTGACGATTCGCATCGGATTCTTCAATATTTAATCCAGAGGAAGTCACAAAGGAATCAATAAGCAAGAGAAATTTTTTATTTTAATATTTCGACCTCTATTTAAATTTATAATCCTCATCCCGTATCCCAATCATGTGATGGAATCAAACTTCCAAAACCACAACAATTGATAACAACAATATAATTAAATGTTTGAAAGGAAAAATGGGCACTGCTACCACAACATTCTCATCAAAACTCGTTGGTTACTCTGATCGCACCAGATCGCCATCTAGTGAAATATTTATTGAGCAAAAATCAATATTCAAACTAAATAATTCCGTATATATTTTCTGCTTCACATGCACAAAATAAAAGAAAAAAGTATCTAAAAAAATACCAGAGTATTCCAAAATGCATCCTTTCTATCACTATTTCCTATTAAGTTATTAAGAAAACAATAAAAGTTGGTGCATTGAAAATACCCGATTTCCAATGCACCAATTGATAAAAATAAGTGGGTCTCAACACCTCGAACAAATGAATCTGAATAATACAGAATGATGCTAAAAAACTCATCAATGATTTATAAAACAATATATTTTCATCATGGAATGAATAGAACAAATTGTTGGAGGTTATCTAACAGCTTTATATCAGGCCCAGATATATTAGCCAATATCATTTACCACCAGAGTCACGTGTCCATTGAATCTCCTACGATGTCTACCATCTCCTCCCCCCCCCCCCCCCCCCCCCCCCCCCCCCCCCCCCCCCCCCCCCCCCCCCCCCCCCCCCCCCCCCCCCCCCCCCCCCCCCNCCAATGAGATTATTCCAGGCCCGTATACATGTATGTTGTGTCTTACCTCAGTAGCTCTTGAAAAATCATCTCGAAAAACCTCAAAAAATTGTAAGTAAATGAAAAAATATTATTCAATCGAATTCCGGAAAAAAATGCGTCCAATAATCGAAATAATAAAGTGTAATTTGTGGTATGCGCACAGTGGTGGAAGTCAATTTCATATCATCGTGATTGTATTCAACGCGCAGACTCGCTCAAAATGGCGTATGCGCTGAAATGGGATATATAAGAGCCTTGTGAGTTTTGTTGTGGTAGAAATGGATAGAAGGCATCCTTGGTTTGTTAGTAACCGATCGATAAACGCGCTGCTACCCTGGCGCTCTTTATCCCACCACCCCTTAAAACTCTCCTACCAAAGGGGGGAACAACGTTGACTGTGTTTCATTACCTCTTGCTTGCGTAGAACACGAACAAAAATTTCCCATGGTGTCCATGGAGTCTCTTGTGCGGGTCGTTGTGGCGGGACGCCAAAATTATCACCTCAAATTTTATCGGTGAGGGGGCAAAATATCCCAGTGTCCCATCTCAATGACGAAAAATTTTGTTGGAATAAAATTTTTGTTGAGTGCTTGAGGGGTGGAAACTACATTTGAGGAGAAGGAATAGACGCAACTCGGTGTAATAATGAACATTACGTGGACGTACGTGTGAAGGGGCGTGGTGTAAGAACAATATTTTCTTATTAAATTTTCAAATTAAATTTTTTGAGGCTAATGTAAAATGGAATAAAAACGTGTTGGTCTGGTCGTCACTTGTACCCGTTGGGTTATGCCGCCTCGGCGACGACGGGCCATCTCCGCAGACGCAAGACCCCCCGTGTAGAGTCTATGACCACTCACGTACCACACAAGGTGCGTACGCAACTAAATGTCTACCACTGGGCCTGCTCCGATGACCCAAGGATCTACTGAGTAAACTCCAGGCACATGCGGCATCATCGTGGAGGGATTGTCTTGGGGGGATTTGTTATTCGTGGGAGATTTTTTAAATATTTTCCGTGAGCATTGGCCTGCGCTTTGGTGTCGATGAGCTCACATGGCGGGTTGACAAGCGCAAGAGAGCCAAGGTATTGCGCGAGTTGATGCGGGGTTGAATAGCTTGGAGTGTCATGAGGAATACCTCGTGGAGAGGATGACGGATTTGTTGTGTTTTTGTGGAAGACGTGGCTAGATGCTGAACAAGTCGGTTTGGCCTTTTTTTCTTCATATTCAGCAAAACATCTTCAAGATGTCTCAGGGAAGAGACTTAGAGATTGCCAGTTTGACAAATTATTATTATAGGATTGTTGGAAAAATATGTTGTCTTTTTGTTATGTAGAGTTGTATTCTTCGGTCATCTCCTGGGATCATATTTTTGCCAAACTAATAGAATATTCCTGTCTTGAAGAATAATTTAACATTCATTGGAAAAGGTTTCAGAGGGATATATTAGGATTTTGGGGAATTATTCATTGGAATACAACTGCTACATTTCAAACTGATTTTTTTCTTTTCTTCAATAATTTAATAGTGAATTAACAAATAAATATATACTCATCTTCCTTATATTTGAAGATAGTTTATCAAATTTCAACCAAACGATGATCTTCCGAAGGATTAAAGTCTCTAAAAGTTTCAAGAACTATATACAAATGGTATATTGATTTGACTAATTGCAGATTTTCAAGAACCAATGAGGCTTCATCCTCTATATGCAGCGTTCAAAGCCCAATTCCAATTATTCTCAAGCTCTAGGCCTATATTAGTTCCCCTCTCTTCAAAGAGTAAATTCGATACTTTTTGTCATGATGTTTCTTCGGATCTGACGTGCACATCACTTCCTCCTGATTCAATTCTGTCCCCCTATTCATCGTATCACCCCCAATTTCCTCCCTACTTCCACTGACGTCTTTTCGCTTTACTTCAGACATACTAGACGATCCCCCATCCCTATACCCCTCCTACTCCCATCTCTAAAGCTACATCTTCTGCGTTGAACTTCAACGTAAATATAACTACACATCAGTTCTACTTCACTGAATTTCGGAGAAAAAGAAGTATCGCAATTTGATGTATTGAGAAAAAAAATTTCCACAGGAAAAACAACCTTAAACAATTTTTGGACAAGTCCTTGATAAAAAAAAAACAACAAATATATATTTTTCCTCTTCGGAATGACGCGAATTGAATGAATCTCTAAGGTTTGGTATTTTAACTGAGAAAAATAAAAAATGATATGTATCCCCCAATGTCAACAATATAAAGTGGCCTCGTGGGGTTCTATCAGGCCCGACATATGCTAGGGTAGCACAAGGCAAAGGGGTGGGGCAAGAGGGGTGTACAAAATATGACTCAGTGAAACCATATCGTGATGGATTGCCATTACTCGGTCTTTTAATCAATCTTCATTTCTAACTATCGATTTTAGACTTTCATCGAAATTTCAATAAAAAGTCATTCATTTTTCAAGATAATTATATTGGGTGGTAAAAATAATTTCGGACTAATTACATTTAAATTGTTCAAATTTCAGCTAATTTTTCTCAGAAAAATGTTTTATGGGATATGGAAATTATTCGATCTACTACCAAGTCTAGTCTGATCGCTAAAATTTTTATATTTTACTCAATTCGTCTCAACCACTGGTTTTTCTTGAATATCCATTGATCAATTGCTCAATTATTTCTTGATACTTTGATAAAGAATTTCGCTTCATCTTATCCTAATTACAATAGAAACCAAATTAAATCACCTAACTCGGCGAACTTTTTTTTCATCTTGCAGAGGGAGGGAATGTAGAGTCATTAAACGATTGAATCTCGTTGAAAGAATTCTTGGGTGAACTTGCAGTAAAATATCAAATACGAAACTGGATACACAGGAGAGCGACAAAATTGAGGAGGACGTGAAAATGGTGTCCTTACCCAGCACAGAATCTGGGAATATGGACAGAATGGATCGTTTATCCGATGATGATGATGATGAGCCAAGTAGTGGATCTGAGACATATGAAGAAGGTGATCTACTGTCAGCTGCCATGGATGATGACGTGACGGCCCAGCTCGCCGCTGCAGGTTGGCAAATCAAATGCGCTAATGGTGATTTCCCATTTTTTTGCTTTTTCACCTTTTTTTTCTCAATTTTTCCGTTCAATTTCCTCTGTCTCTAATCATTTCCTGTTATTTCAATTGTTCTGCAATCCTAGAGACTCAACTCACTGATACAGAAATTGAAATTTCGGTAATAAGATGAGAATGAGAATTTTTTAAATCTTATTTTGCTGGGGTTTAATTTTTTTGTCCCAATATGACATCGCGAGCAGTAAGTACGAAACCAAAAAAATGTGAATTGATTTTTGTCGTTATTCGTCATGTAACAATTTTATTAGCCAATATGCAGAACGTTTAGGATTGCAACTTTATAATTTGTGTGTGTTTTTTTCCTAATAACTTAATTCTTAGATTTTCTTGCTGTTCTGTTTACTTTATTTATTGGTTATTTATTTAGAGTGTGAATCCGTTCACCTTTTTTATTTTTATTAATTTTTTAAATTCAATTTAATTAGCAAGCTTTGGTGAAATCTTGATTATTTAAGTTTTAGTATTAAAAAACACAATTATTGTTTTGTAACACTTTTAGTGTTTCCCATGTTTCATTTACTTCCTCATGTATTGAATAATCTGAGAGTACGTTTGTGTTACCTAATTCATTATTATAGATTTATTTAGAGACTACTCTTGGGTTTATGCACGTCAGCATCAATGTTGCTTTGCCTCATGTTCCATGATTTTTCAGTTTTTGATTGCTATGTAAGCGAGGATTTTTATTTCTACTAATATGGTTCGTTGATCACGTTTAGGACCAGTTGGGGTGGCGGCAGCTGCGGCAATTGTCTCAGCGAAGAAGCGAAAACGACCACACAGTTTCGAGACGAATCCCAGTATCAGGAAGAGACAACAGAATAGACTTTTGAGAAAACTCAGGGTAGGTTTGAGTGATTTATTATTGAATTATTTTAATTAATAGGGGAGAGTGGGGCAAAATGAAAATTTCTCAGTAATTTTCCATGCTATTGAATGGAAAATTATTATTCTCATCAGTACTCGCAAGAATAAAAAAAAGTTGACAAAAAAAAAAATTTAACGAAAGAAATTTTTTTTTGCTTGAATTGCGTCAAAGAGCCGTTTTTTTGACTGTTTCATTTTGCCCCACTCTCCCCTATCAATCGTTATGCGAATGATATTTCGAGAAGTAATAATTAATTAACTAATCACATTATTGTTCAAAATACATATTTTCCCCGATTAAATAAATATTTGATTCTATTATTACAGCAAACGATAGATGAATTTGCTACAAGAGTTGGCCAGCAAGCAGTAGTATTAGTAGCAACACCAGGAAAACCAAATAGTAGTTACAAAGTGTTTGGAGCAAAACCACTGGAGGACGTAGTTAAAAATTTAAAAACAATGATAATGGAGGAGCTTGAAAGTGCTCTTGCACAGCAAGCGCCACCACCCGTTCAGGATGATCCGTCACTCTACGAACTACCGCCACTCATCATTGATGGTATACCAACCCCCGTTGAGAAGATGACGCAAGCACAGCTTAGAGCATTTATCCCGTTGATGCTGAAGTATTCGACGGGTCGAGGGAAACCTGGCTGGGGTCGTGAAAGCACACGGCCGCCGTGGTGGCCAAAAGAATTACCGTGGGCCAATGTACGAATGGACGCACGTTCTGAAGACGAAAAACAAAAGGTTTTTATTCTCTTTCTCTTTCCACCAATGGATTACTCAAATTCAAATGGAATTGTCCATCAAAATTTTCCCAATTTTTTGGTTTACTATTTCCAATTAATTTCTTCAAAATGAACAACGAAAACCATTGACATATTACGAATTAATTTTTGCTTCAACTAAATGATAATTCCTTTTCTTTTAGATTTCATGGACACACGCACTGAGACAAATAGTCATAAATTGTTACAAATTTCATGGAAGAGAAGATTTACTACCAGCATTCAGTGAAGACGATGACAAGTCAAATGTTCTGATACAGCATCCAACACCTCACTCATCACACACGTCCTCGAATCAGGCTCAAAGTGGCCAGTCACAGCAACAGACGGTGGGAGTCGTTCGTCTAAGCACAACAGGCTCATCTAAGGGAAACTCATCGCCACCGCAAATCATTGCTGCATCGCCTACGACTCTTGCCACTGCCACTCAGGTAGTGGTTGGTGAAGAGAGCTCTAGCATGCCCAAAATTATTATTTCATTCGAAATTTCATTTTCCTCATCAATCTGACATTTAAAATTAAAGCAAGTTTTCGACCGTTCATTTTCAATTGTTGGACGTGATTTTGGGCCATATTTCGGTTAGCAGCAGTCAAAATGATCACAAAAATTTACTTAAAAAATTGCACGACGCTTCGAACGCTCAACATGCACCTGAGGAGTAACGCCTTGAGCATTCGAAACGTCGTGCAATTTGTTAAGTAAATTTTTGTGATCATTTTGACTGCTACTGACCGAAATATGGCCCAAAACTACTTCCAACAATCTGACATTTAGTTTCTTACTTTATTAACTTCCTGACCCTAAGGGAGGAAGTTATTACTCTTTTTCGCGTTTGGTGTTTAGTTTCCCTCATTTGATTTATATTTTTTTCAATGCAATTTTTGTATCAAAGGAAATAATTTCTGTCGAATGTCCAATTCATGTTTAAGTTTCAAAAATTTCAATATTAAACTTTCCAATTTACGATATCTTATGAATTCTTAAAGAATTTTTTGAAAGGATCTCCTAAACAGACGGATTTCGAAAAATCCATGAAGTTACATTTTTTGTCCAAAATTTTATGATAATCAAAATCTCTCGATTCTTACGGAAGTCATTAGCTTTTAAGATGCTTACAAACAATTCAGTAATAATGTGGTTCGAACAGGATGTTCTTAATTTCTGTCGAAGACCATTTTTTAAGGGTAAAAGTGATAACGATTTGTTTTGTGCCCCGAATGAAACCTACATAATTATAATTATCAAAAGTTGAAATACCGGCGGCGGTGGCTGTATGGTTAGAGTGTGGGATTGGCAGGCGGGAGACCCGGGTTCGATTTCTGGCTGGGGGGGGCCAAAATTTGTGACACTCTAAATCTCACGGGTTCATTGTCGAGCGGGAGTCTCGCAAGAGACGACTACGTGGACAGGTTTTTCCCTCAAATGAGGTTTTCCCTTGTCCTTCGGTGAATGCGGTACAGGGGGTTG
>NW_021681414.1:19056-73073 GCF_001412515.2 Diachasma alloeum
AGGTTTTCCCTTGTCCTTCGGCGAATGCGGTACAGGGGGTTGGGAGGTGGGAGGGGAACAAATCGTAAAGACCCGAAAGGGTATACGAGAAAAAAAAATTTTGAAAAATTATCAATAGTTGAAAGTTTCACAATCTCCCTTAGATTCTTAAAGGAACTTGTCCTCAAGTTAATAGTATATTTCGTAACGAGCTAAAAAACATTTTTTCACGAGTTACGAACAATATTTTTCATCACAATGTGGCGGAAATTGGACTTTTAGGCACGCGGAGCGTGCCGAAAAGTTGACTTTTCGTCACAGCGTGATGAAAATTAATTTATTATATTTTACTTTCATTAATGGGAAAGAATAACAATCTTGAATCATTATTCTTTTTCGTGGGCTATTTCTGCTTAGCGTGGCGAAAGAAGATAAGTCAGAGGATTTTTATTTCACGCCAACTTATTTATTTTAGAATGACTCAACGTTTCCTAACATTTCTCATTTAATACATCCACCAAATTACATTCTCCACAAAAAATTACATTTTTTGTAATACAACTGAATGCATGTGAATTCTGTGCTGAAGTCATAAAACGTAATAATCTGACCTATTGACAAATATTTTGATTATTATGAAATTTAGAGAATAAATCACTTTCAGATGAACTGTAGTTAGCAAGACAAACTACAGGTGCTTTTCCTCAAGTTATCCCATTCTTTTATGTTATTTTGTCTCGTCTCATTTCTCTTAACTACGCTTTGAAAAATGATCCAATTTCATGATACCCAATTTTAACAATTTCTCTCTAATTTTTTCAGATGACAGCCCAGTATCCAACAACGGTTCTCCAAACAATAACGAACCCAGACGGCACCGTGTCCATAATCCAAGTAGATCCAAGTAATCCCATAATAACTCTACCAGACGGCACCACCGCTCAAGTACAAGGGGTTGCAACTGTAAGTTTCTACGTTCCGCCAGTTGAAAATGAGTTGATCATTTCGTGATTAGCAACAAAAATTTACGTCACCTGTATTTCCGGCGGATCATAAACTCATCAAATTTTTCACCTTGACACGGCTTGGGGGGTCACATAAAAAGAGAGAGTTCTATGCTAAACTTTCATTTATAGTAATCTATAGTAATTTGGTATTTATAGTAATTTTCGAATTGATTAGGAGTATAATTTACTCGTAATCTCTAGAATTTTCTAGAAATTTCTACGTTACATACATAGTACAATAATTGATTATCCTGAACTGATTTAAGAATAAAAATTTCACCACTATTTTTCAAAAAAACGTCTTCTGAAATAAATTTTGTTCGAATAAAAAAAATAGTAAGTTGAAAATTATCATACATAACAAATGTGCTGAAGTTTTCAAGTGTCCCAAGATGAAAAATTTTTTGTCGTACAAATAGATTTGGTTTAAAAAAATGGTCATTTTCCACGCGAGCAAGAAATCCATTTTTTATCACTACCTCTTCTTGATTCTTCAGTACCACCGATATTTTGCTTCTGGAAAATGTTTGTTGTACACGTAACAAGGAAGAGTAGTTTGTCATAATGCCTATAGAGTACTTAAGGGGTCTCCGCAGTTGCGATGGGTGCGCGAGTGAGTGAAGTGTAAAATAGTCAAGTTAGTGAGGTTAGTTTCGAGAGAGACGGGACATCAAACATGGCGTATGTTGGATAATGACAGATTTCACCATAGTATTTTTACCATTAATTTATTCAACAAATCAACGATAAAACCCAATGGGACTTCGTGTTCATATTGTTTAGGGCTTAATACAGAACAATTTAGCTTCCTTTGCTGGCTAGCACATTGTCAACAGTGTGAGGGGTATGGGGCAAAGAAGCGTCCATAAAGGTTGTGTATAAGGCGCAATTTGAATAATTAATTAAATACGAACGGAACCATAAAAGGAGTTAGAATTGCTTTTACAAATACCTTTTTAACATGTTTGATTACTATATGATATATTTAATTCGCAACCACATTGTCATATTTTACCCAAAAGTACTGTGGAGACCACTTAAAGATGAGAAATAAATTCTCAAATAGGATAATAATGATAGTATGATAGCAATCTTGAAATTGAAGAACAAAATATGATGATGACGTGATGAATAATTTCATCTCATGAGAGATTTTCATCGTGAAAAGGCACTTAATCAAAGATGTCGTTGTTGGAAGCAAAACGATTATCCATATTTAAAATTTTCGAATATTCAAATGAAACAATTTCTATCGCGGCAATTATCAGCTTACGGTTTGTTGGTTGAAACAAGGCTCTGTTTGGGAACATGTTTTTTTTTCTCTCATTGTAGTGAACAAAGGGCCATGGGCCAAAAGTTTTGAAATAAATGTTCATCCTTGCTTCATTAGACGATACCTCCATGATTTTTATTCGGTGCGTTGTAGCTAAGATATGTCCAAAAAAATTTCCTCTTCCTGTCGCTCAAACTTTCGCGAAATCCCCCTTAAGCCGTGTCCAATTGAAAAAAAACAAATCCTTCGTTCGTGACTAAGCTCCTAGGAATCAGTCTAAGAATGACGCGTAAAAAAAATAACGTGAAAAAAAATTGTTATGTTAAGATACACACGAGTCAGGGTGAAGTGCAAACACTGGCAGAAGTGGGTGGTGCTGATGGTACGAGTGTGGCTGTCGATCTCAATAGCGTGACCGAAGCAACACTTGGCCAAGATGGACAAATCATTCTTACTGGAGAAGATGGACACGGTAAAACTGTTTTCTATAGGCTCTGCACCGTCGCCGGCCAGGAACTACTCGAACAGTGATTCCATTTTCATTAACTGGCCCACCTCCCTCATTTATCTCTCGAAACCCAGATTTGATTTTTGCATGTTGCCTGCGGCGCTCCAGTCCAAATTTAAGAAGTTTTTTTTTTTCATTTTGTTTTTCTGTTATTAAAAAATATTTCATTCGAAGAACGAACAAACTTTCTTCCGTTCATTCTGAATTGTTTTCTTTTTTTTGTAGTCAATGTTTTTTTTTTGTTTCCGTACTGTAAATATTAATCATTAATAATAGTGGAAGTAAACGAATTATTGTTCCATTTGAGAATCCATTGGCAACGTGAATCCACTAGCCAAATGATCAATAATTAATATAATATACTTGTTAATTAGTTGAAGATAAGTTTGGAATATTTTTAACTCGATAAATTCAGCGTTTCTTCTTTTATTCCTGAGAATTTTTGGTAATTATGAGGATCATTACAGTGTGTACATAATCTTAATGGAGCAATGAATATTTTATCACGTAGTATACGAAGTACAAAGTGATGACAGGGCTGTGGATGGATCAATGGATTCTTAATGATAATAATAAAACATGGAAGAACGTTTTACTTTTAATCAATAAATGAATTGAATGAGTAAGCAACGTGACGACATTGCAGATAGTCCTTAATTTTCTCTCCCTTTTACGGACACAATCTCACTGCTACTTTTTTTTCATTATGATTACGATGATCAAAGGCAAAATAAAAAGTGCTGTAAATAGATTATATTTTATTTTGATGTTTTATTTTGTAATTTATTTATTTTTTTCTTGTGTCTTGCGTTCAATCGGATAATCACTTTTTCTCCTCAGTCGATACCAAAGAGTGTTCAGGGCAACAAATAATCGTATTCCCCAATGGTCAGTTAGTTTAAATGAACAATAGACCAAAGACGAATTTGGCCTGCGCGTTAATAATTTTACGTTTATGATTATTTAGTTTAATCAAAATGTACTAGAAAAACATGATAAAGAGAAAGAAATCAATTTGTAAGTACATTTTTATTTAATTTCGCCATTATTCTGTCGCTTAATGTTAATAATTTTTCTTATCTTATGAGGTCGATCAAGTGTGGAGTTACTGAGCATGTCATTTTTTTTTATCGATGTAAATATTGATTATTTCGGAGGATGGAGTTCAATTCTGGGAGGGCAAAAATGATTCACGGTTGTGAAATGTACTTTTTTTATGAATTCATGTGTTTCACCATTTGACAATTTTATGTATCGAGATAACTCTAACGATCACTGCATTCATCTTTGCAACGCGTGATTAAAAAAAAAGTAGCTAATAGTATATTGTGTCACAAGTGCGTCAAGTTATAATTTTCCGCATGCACACGTAGCACATACTGTATTTTGTGATACCTGGCGAGTTCAAGGTCGTACGGAAAACAAGCGCTTTACGCACACTAAAGCGTTCCTAAAAATGAACTTTTCCGGCAGATATTATACCAGATTTTCTTGAAGATATCCAAGTTAGAGCGCCACTGCAATTTTACTTGGCTGGAATCAGACAAAAACTGAAAATCATTAATTAAGGCTCGGATGGATTATCTTTAGAACGTTATCTCGATTGTTTTTCCATCTTCATAATGTAAAATGTATCATAATTTCCATTGGATTTTACATCACGCAGGAATCCCTGAAAATTATGATTGTACAATCAAAAAAAGGAGAAAAAAAACTGAATATTTTCAAAGAGCGGTTTTTAATAAAGATTAAGAAAGAAGTCTGATAGAGAGGAAATAGTAAATGAATTTTCCGTCCCGGCGGGCGCAAAGTTACATTTCCCTCCCGCATCGCGGGAGGGAACTCTGACTTTGCGCCTACGCCGAGACGGAAAATCGCGTTCTAACCACGGGAAGTAAAATAAAGGACCCTCAGCCGCGTGCTTACCAACCTTGCCTTCGGCTCGGCTGGTAATTGCACTGGCGGCTGAGGATCCTTTATTTTCCCTCCCTAGGTTAGAAATATACTATTAATTTATAATGGTAACTAACGATCTGACAGCCATTGGTTACTGTGACAAATGACGACCTCACAGCCATTAGATACATCAAATTGTTAATTTACTGCGTTCATTTCCCAATATTATTCAAAAACGCTCTTTAAAAATGTGTAGCTTTTTTTTCTATTTTTAAAAATCATTCTATCATAATTTTTGGGAATTTCTACATGATGTATCACTCAATTGACAATTTTGGATTACGAAAGATTAAAAAAATCCAGATAACATTCGAAAGATAGTACACCCGGGCCTTAAATCTTCTTTTCCCTCAGAAGCCTAATTTCAAGGCACAGGTTTCTATGGTTTCCATTATCGAAATGTTGATTTCTCAATGAGAACAATTGAAATACAATTTTTCAAAGGGAAAAAAAATTTTAGTCCAACTATATCAAAATAAAAAAAAACAACCAACATCACGTTTGAAAGATAATTCACCCGGGCATTAAATCAATATTAATCGTCGTTTGTTGGCATTGGTGAATTCACCTAAAGATCATGCTTATAAACATTTCTCCAAGTTACACATTCCTCGCTAAGTTGGGGAGTAATTATTCCTTTACTACCAAAAAATTATCACCATATGTTTCAAGTTGGTTAGCTCTACCATACAGAAAAATATAAGCCTAAAAAGACTATATTCCAGTCGACAAAATAATGATATTGAAATCAGATGCAAACTGTGACTTGGAAATATGTTTATAGACAGAATTTTCACTGTTGTTTTAACATCACAACATGTAATTGTTGGTATTTGATGTAGTTGTGGCCTTTAGTTACACTGCAATCAATTAATTTTGATGGATTCCAGTCAAGTGATGTTTGTTGTGTTTCGGATCGACGGAAGACAATCGGAAATGTAAGTTTTCCGAAATCCATTACACAGACTGTTTCATTTGGACATCTTCGGAATTTCTCGTTCGAGAGATCAATGCAGTTGCAAAGTGGTGAAAAACAAAACCAAGCCCTGACAGTTCATAGATATTATGACATATTTTAATATTAACGCAGTATTTTCTTGCCAAAATGGCCTATTACATTCAATGGCGTCAACTTCAATTTTCAACAAAACAGAACAACCCAGAACAGAATTGAACTACCTTCAATTTTTTGACAAATTTCATATTTTGTATTAAAACTTTATCTACCGAAATTGTAACCCCACATTGTACTATTGAACTCTACAGAATTTAAGGGACAACTACTATGAGTTTTCAAAGTCGCTGGCGATTGGAGTGTGATTTTTCATGCATTGAAAATCGATTATATATGTCTAAAAACGAATAATTAGTATAAAAAAAATGTTTATTGTTCGTTTGCTCGCACACGCTTAAAATGTTAAAAGAATTCCAGGGCCTCCAATTTTTTAGCTACAGTGGTTTTTTTTTTCAAAATTTTTGAAAAAACGTGTACAATAACAATTACGAATTAGTTTTGTGAAATTCAACACCTATACAGCTAATTTTGTTTTGTTTAATACAAAAATTTGCGCTATTCATGCAAAATAGGAAAAAAATATCCTTAAAATATATTCTCGATTCTTTTCATTTTTTGGACTATTTTACATGAATGGTGCAATTTTTTATTTAAAAAAGCAAAATTAACTGTATAGGAGTTGAATTTCAAAAAAATAATCCGTATTTGTTATTGTGCACACTTTTTCAAAAATTTTGAAAAAAAATCTCTGGAGGTTGAAAATTGGAGGCCCTGGACTATTTTTATTATTTCATGATAAAACAATTGATTTTTTTGTACTGATTCAATTAGACATTCTGCAATCTGAATCTGAATCTGAATCTGCAATCTGAATCCCACATTTGTAAATGTTTCATTTATTGTGCGCATAATGAGAGCATGTTCGATATGCATAATGAGAGCACGTGGAATTCACGAAAATTACAAAAAATATATAAAATTCAATAACTCCTATCGAATTGCACGCAACAAATTCAACTGTTATAAGTTTGAATTATACAATGGCACATATCAATTTTATAGAATTCAATGGCTATATCGTGCAATTAGAATGCGAAGAGTACAATTTCTGTAGGCAAAGTCTTGATCCATAATGTAGTAGGTCTTTTCGTTGAGAAAATGCTGTCAGTGTCGAAGTATGCTGGCGTTATTCTAGAAATATCTCCGACATATTGGATTTATCGAAAACTCCAAAAAAACATTCACAGAATCCAAAGGATTACTCCCGAAGGAATTCCTTAATTTTTCATTCCAAATCTCTTCCCCGAGTTATTAGCAAGATAATTTATGAATCGATGAATCGATGAAATTTTTTGAATATTAGACACGTATCTTTCTCTGTATTTCAATGAATGATGAGAAATTAATAAGTTATCAGGATTGGATGTCTTGACCATGATACCATCATACTTTTTTTTCCAATCGTCTAGAACTTATTAATTTTGTGCAGCTCGTTGAACGATTGTAACGCATGAGCCACTGATGTTTCTCATTGAACGAAAAAATAGTCGAATATTTGGAGTATCGCCGGTGACGGACAAATCGGACGGATATTTGCGTGTTTCAGGGTATCCAGTATCAGTGTCGGGTGTTATCACAGTGCCAGTATCAGCCAGTATGTATCAAACAATGGTGGCTAATATACAGAGTGATGGAACAATGCAAGTTGTAACACCAATGCAAGTACAAGTACCGAAAGTTGAGCCTGGTAATGGAGAAACAAGCATCGAAGCTGTGACTATTCAGGGTCATCCAATGACAATGATCAATGCTAATGGAGAGCATCAGGTGTTACAAGTGATATCATTGAAAGACGCTAATGCACTGACCAAGGCAATGCAGGGTGAGCTCGTCAAAGACGAGGATAGCCAGCATCAGCAGACTGTTTCTAGCCCTGAGTAAATCTAATTTGTCATTGTTTGAGATTGTTTCAAGGAGAGAGAATGCTTTTGGGAATGTTCCTTTTTTTATTAAGAAAAACAATTGGAGTTACCATCTGGAAATTTTTGTAAGAAAAAAAAACAATAATTTTGATGGAAAATTGAATGAAAATTTGAACTCTTGAATGAACTTTTTAGTTTTTTTTTAGTTGAAGAAAGACTTTTTTGAATACATATTTAGTTGAATACATTTAAGGCTGTTTATTACACGTGCACTCTGTTGAGTTTATGTACAAAATTTACCAGCATCCAATTTTCGTATTACACGCCATTTGAAAAGCACATATTGTTTTTTAGACGAACTAAGTTTATTTTTCAATACAATGTTCTGTGACTGTTTTGCATGCTTGTATATTTTCAGAATTTTACACGAGTTTTACATAGGGGAGAGTGGAGCAGAATGAAACAGTCGAAAAATAACTGTTTGACGCAATTCAAGCAAAAAAAAATTTTTTTGTTAAATATTTTTTTTTATTAACTTTTTTTATTCTTGAGAGTACTAATGAAAATAATAATTTTCCATTCAGTAGAATAAAAAATTATTGAGAAGTTTTGACAGAAGAAGATTTTGTCAATGGATTAATTGAAAATAAAATGAAACAGCAAAATCCAAAATCTAGAGGAAGACTCAGGGGGAGACCCAACGGGAGAAAAATGAAAATGTGATGCTGAATTTTAATCGAATGAAAAACGAAAAGTGTAATCGGCCTAAACTAATCAATTGAATTATAAGACGAATAGAAAATTATTATTCTCATCAGCACTTCTAATAATAAAAAAAGATAATGAAAAAAAAAATTGATAAACAAATTTTTTTTAGCTTGAATTACGTTAAACAGTCATTTTTCGACTGGTTCAATTTTGCCCCACTCTCCCCTATCTAATTTGACACATTCTTGTGTTACACGATCACAGTGTATGTGCCACGCACAATGTTCTGTACAGAGGAGAATTGCAAGCAAAACCAAGAAACATTTTCATGTATACTTATATTTCAATTACACTGATGGATTACACACCTCTAAATACTTTACATGTTTAACGATTATTCGATTCACATAGGATTAGTTACGCATGAATGAGAAGCACATCAGGAAAAAATTGATTGTGTGTGAATTGAAAGACTATTGAATATGTAGTGAAGTTTACTAGCAGTTAATGTGTAAGCTCCAAAAATTCATCAATGTATGAAGATCGTTCAATTCCTAAACTATAATTCAACTCTGTGCAGAACACTGTGTATGAAAATCTACTATTTTCATGTAAAACAAAAATGAGCAAAACTAGGTGTATAAGACCCGTGCAACTGAATTTGGAAGAGTACAAGTGTGTAAAGTAGTCTGTTCTGTACAGAGTCGATTTATATATATTTTTGTCTAGATTACGCTGAATATTCAATAATTTTTGAATTTATGCTAAATGGTGATAGAGCAAATGGTGAACGGTCCCTACGTTAACGCTGAAGTTACTAATTCTTTTTTAATTGAAAAACTGTAAAACAACATTCTGTGCAATTCACAGCCAGTGCAAAGTCCATCAGAATAATTCAAATTTGTGTTCATTAAAAACATGCAGCACTTTTGCGTGTAATACGGCACTCTGCGCAGAACATTTTAAGTTAAAAAAAAAATTTATTCGTGTAGAGAAAACGATGCCAATTTCAAATTGCATGTAACATAAAAAGATACGAAATTGAATGTATAAGATTCTCGTATGTAAATCCGAAAATTTTGCGAGTGTGTGACAAAAAACAGTCATATTAATGGTAAAAATAGTTTTTTGTTGTATCGTGAATGATTTGATAAATTATAATATAAACATATGTTTTTTCCAGATATTATTCACTCAAGATTATGGAAAATTCGAATTAACGTTTGAATATCGTCATTTAAAAATCATCGATGAATGTTAATTTTAAAAGGAAAATACCAGTTTACGTGGATTCAAGTGTTAAATTTAATTTATTCAATTCTTCAAATGGGATTAATTGATTCTTCAGGTTAAAAAAAATTCTCCCAATTAATTTGTTTTCCTATGCAATTTGGAGAACTGATTCTTCCCTCTTATTGTTCCCTCCCACCAAAATTGGATGCAACTCGAGGTGATATACACTGTTTGTGTTAATGTGTTTAGAACGAAAATAATCAACTTGAAATTTATATAATACAAAAAACAAATAAAAAAAGTGAATGGACTGTTGAAACGAGTGTGTACGTTACCGTATGGTAGATTTGCTGAACTCAATATAAACGATTAGAAGATGTATTTATGTTATGTGTTTTAAATGGAAGAAACAAGTGGAATCGAATAATTAGTTGAAGAAAAAATCAATTTCTACTATAATTTTTTGTCAGGAATTAATGCAATCAAAAATAGGACGATTTTTTTGTAACGTTTTTGTTAATGAGTCATTTCAACCATCTGGCTAGAAGTGGATAAAACGTTCCCAGGAACAAACATAAATAGGTACCATTATTTAACTCTAGTCATAATTAAATGAGTTCCAGGGGACGTTAATTAATACCAATGATTTTTTAAATAACAACATATATTCAATTAAAAGATAGGTATATCAATTCATTCGTGGGATTAATCGGTTAATTGATTGATTGATTGATTTATGAATCAATGGATTATCGTGATTTTTTCTCTTTTTTCATAACGAACATCTTCATTCTTATGAAGATAATATCAGCATAAAAACATCGCGCCGGGGAAGCAATTTTATAATTTCACTTTGTTTTAATTAATTTATTCGTTTATCTACTATGATAGGTAATTCCAATTCAAATAGTAAATAATGAAGTTATTTATAGAAAATATCTAGTGCGAAGAATTTTAATTAAAAACTGATAGGAAAACAAAAGATCATATATACAATACTGTAAGTGAAAAAAAACAACCATTTCGTAATCTGTTTTATAGCACCGATTAGGAAGACTAAGCATTTCTGACGGGTACAAATAGGTTTAAGAGTATTTAAACAATTTTTGGAAATGTGAGAATTTGAAAAAAAAGAAATACAAAAAAACTTTGGGTGCACATCATTATGTTGCTAAACTTTAGGGTGTAATTAGTTTTATAAATATCATGGGCGTTAATGAATTTCTATTGTTCTGAAGGAATGGAGAAAAATTGAATAAAAAAGTTAAAATTGGAAGAATTGATGAAAATCTAGTCGAGCAGAGAAATTCAAATTCCTATTAACTAACTTTTGTGTATCGGAAGAGAATAAAAAGCAATTTGTTAGAAAAATTATTAATCAAATTTTGAGAATTTTTTTGTTCATTCAAGGAAAAATGTTGAAAAAGAGCATAATGATATTGAGGATATCCAAGTGAAACAGTCACTGTAATTAAATAGATTTTTGGAAAATTGTTCATGGCAAAAAACAAATTCTACTCGACTAGTTGAATTACACGTAACAAAACTGGAATTCATCGTTTTTATGAATATCAAATTCAAAACACTGTGCCACTCGAATATCCTCAATCCCTCAAAAATGAACTGATTGATGATTATATGCTACTTTATTTCATCCCGAAAGTTACGACATTTCTATGAAGCTAAAAAAGAGTAATAAAAGTGAAAAATAAATTCTTGTTAATTGAATTTTTTAAGCAGATGTCAAACTGTACATTCTCATAGTGAAATATTACCTGCAGAATATTGTATCGTTCATGGAAATCTATAAATCATAATATAAACATATGTGTATATGACTATTAACTGTGTAACATGTAATGTACTTTGTAAATATTCAGTGTGACCCTTCCGCTTTTGTTATTTTCGGTGTGAGAAAGTAAAAAAATCAACAGCATTCAGATTTTAGAGAAGACATAAGGAAATTAATGAACAGAAAACGAATTATGAAAGCTTATTTTATTTATCAGCCCTTCCAAGAAAAGAATCCAAATCATCGTTTCAATGCCTCAATCTCCTTCTCTTTTTTATTTATTAATAAATTGTTTCAACAAGGAAAAAATGTACACATGTTCATCATTTCATTTTCATTATTTTCGGCATTTTCTCTCTTTCCATTGTCGAAAATGATCGCGAAAATTGAAAGGACTTCTAGGACATTAAGACTAGTGTTCTTCTTCATTTGAAAATATTGAATCTAGTTGTAATCATAGGGCGGTCTTAGCGCCAATTCGGGCTTATCGTAGCCAAGTTCTTCTGGAGTGTTGATCCCAAGCTCATCAAGTGTTGGACGAATTTCCTGGACGATATAGGGCCAGGTGAGATGGACCTCGCTTCCACCTTTGAATTTGACGGTTTCTAGAAATCTGATGGCGAGGGCAATGTCATTTAGTCTGCGACAGGCTTTCAGAGCTGCTATGACAATTTTTGGCTCTGGGACAAGATCCATACCTGAAATATAAAACTGAAATCAAATCACTGCATTTTTTGTGAAATAACCTACTGCGTATAATAAAGGTCCTTCATTTCCTTGTTTGACACACGTAATATTTTGCATTAACCCTATAAGGTGAATTTCAATACACCCACTCTATGGCCGCCAAAGCAGAATACCAGCATCCCCACTCGACAGTCCTAGTACGCTTTACTACGCTTTTCACCTCAGAGGGTCAAGATCTTGTCTACAAAAATGCTAATTCTCTCATTTTGAAACGTACTAATGTCATTACAGATTGTGTCATCTGCATTTCAAATTATATCATTCAAAGTTATGAATGTTCAATTTGGTGTGTAAATGGACAGGTATAATTTATGCATTTGGAATTAAAGATAAACAAAATTCATCAATCCACGACAAAGTGTTATGCGTTTTGTGTGGTCTATAAATTTTGCACATTCTTGAATTATACATGCTGAATTGCGCACAAAAAAGAGAAGTCGCGTCAATCTTTTTTCAATCCGTTTTGTATTTCTTTTTATTATTTATTTCGCCCCAAAATCTTTAATAAACTGTTATTTATTATTAAATGTGCCCATTCTTTACATTGGTGTCAGAAGTGGGATTCGAACCCACTTTTGCCCATCTTTACAATATGAATGTCATGTGGTTGGAATGGGGAGATGACAAAAAAAAGAGAGACACCATTCTGTGTAATAGGTGATTTTGCCAAGAAAATGATTGTCGATGTTAAACTGTCCCAAAACTCGTGTGAGGCTGTAAAACTGTCTTAGTATATATAATTCGTTTTGTTACTTCCCAGATAATGTCGAATAAAGGACGCCGGTTTTTTACAGCGCCAGCGATTTCTACAAATTAATCGAACTGAAGATTTTTATAAAATCTGCTAAATCTTTATGATTACTCACTTGATTAGTTGAATGTGAATGTTCGCATGAAAAGAACTATTCATGATTTTTCATTGTCCACACTGAGAAAAAAATATATTTTTGCTCAACATTCATTTACTTTGGGAGAAGCATTTATTTTTTCAAAATCGTATTTCTCTAATCGAGTCATTTCCAGGCTAGCCTGATTAGATTTCATTTATAACAATCATGTTGCTCTAGAGGATGACTATATGGCACATGACCTTGGATAAACTCCTCTGATGATGATTCATTTTTCCTAAATTTCTCATTTTCTAGAGGGAAGAATTTCGATCAATTTCATAAAATTGATAATTATTGATGGAATTCACTCAAGGTCATAACTAACCTGATTATTTTCTAGGTTTCAATATAATTGACATAATCCAAATCTAATGAGGCTTGCCTAAGAATGACTCGAATGGAGAAATATGGTATTGAAAAAATAAATACTTTTCTCAAGTAAATGGATATTTGGCAAAAATAAGGTTTTTTCTCAGTGCACTCGTGCGTGAATCAATGTTGAATGAATTTTCAAATTTTGACTATCGACGTAATTTGTTAGAAATCGTGGTCATTTTTATGCGCTAACTAATGGAAATTTTATAAACATTGTTGATGTATACATAACTACGAGTTACTAAGTTCTCTTTATATGGAAATTCACAAAATGACTCTTTTTTCAATTGAATTGAGTATCGAATAACAAAGATTTAAAAAATAAAGTTGAAATATTTAATCGATAATAAAGATTCAAAGAATTGGATTGTCCAAATTTATGAAAGATTTCAATTTTTGCTGTTGACAAAGTCCCAGAGTATTGCAATCACTATTATTAACTTCTGCTTGTGATAAAGTAATAGAAGAATTTTCATTTTAATTAATTGAATAAAATATTCATCAAATTATGACATTTACCAGCAAGATCATTCATAGCTTTACGAATTTCCCAGCTATCTATGTCAGGGCGATTGAAGTAGGCCTCGTATCTTGCATCGAACTCTTCGTCAGTCTCCTGAGTCTCATGTGATGATGATCTCGTTGACTGTACCCCCACAGCAGTTACCCTGGGGATCATCATTCCCCGGGCAGCATTAACCGCACGTCCAGCCACGAATCTCAACATATCTCTAGACTTTTTTATCGAATTTCCCGATGAAAATTTGAGAATGGCGAATTCGAGAGTACCGAGACCACCACTCGGCTGTTGCGTAAACGGAGTAAAAGAGAATAGTGAAGTTGGCTGCGTCAGTGCTATCACCTTCTAGTTTTCGGGTTCATCATGATGGTGAGATTGATTCATCAATTTGGCGCCAAAATTGATACGTGAAGAAATTTAGGATGGCGAACATAAGTCTCATTAGGATAATAAGTTCATCCATCAAGTCTTTTAATTGTTCTTGTTTAAGAATCTCTGAAAGCTTGGTGCTTCATCTTTAATTTTCTTTCATGCATATACACGGAGAGAAATATCGTCATAATATCACAAAACTAATTTTTTGCGCTAAAAATCTCATTTCTTGAGGATAAATTTCTTGGGATAAGAATTCCGGATAATGTGTTAGACAATACAAGATTTCGGTGAAGTGTTCATGATTTGAACATGAATATTTTATGATAAAGTGAAAATTTCTTGCCACAAGAAATCGGTTTTTTCATGTCAGAAGATGAGAAAATGACTAAAAATATTCAAAGCTTCGATTCAGTGAATCATGAATCGCAGACTTTCATATTGAATGTGAAGAGAGTTTATGCAGAGGAAAATCTCCAGATATTAAAGAAATATATAACCGTCGCTTATGCTCAATTGCTTTGAGTTCGAAGGCAAGCAATATCTTTTCCTTCTGTCAAATTATTCTTGTCTTTTAAGGAATACTATCTCATTTCGCAAAAAGACATCACCTTTTCATTTAATAACTTCCTATTTACCCCGAAGAGCACCGATTTCTTGTCTCACACCTACCATAAATTGAGAAAATATGTATGCAATGTTTCTCGCTCAAGAAATGATTTTTATGATATTATGTCGATTTTTCTCTTAGTGTATGACCGTTCTGATTACTCAAAGGAGCGGAAAAATTTCAGAGCGTTTTCTCGTCTTTTGGACCGAAAAAACAATCTGTCAGGGTTTTTTATCAGCGACCGTGCATCTGAAAGTCATTAACAATTCAATTGTTTAAGCCGAGCTTGAGGGACATTTAATATGTTGCTTTCGTTAAACTAAACATATTTGTTTTTATGTATTTTTTGCTTGCGTATGGAAGCCTTGTATTTTACAGATTTTTCGATTTTCTAATTTTGATTGCAAATGGTCTACAATGTGATGAAACGCGAAGAAATAATGTTTTTAGGATCTTGTCTGTATATATGTATGTGATAACTTGTGTTTTTGGTGATTAATTTTTAGAAAATTCAACATAAATACAATTAAATTTGTAAATAAAAATCTTAAATTTGGGCTCATTGGTCCGATCGGTCCAATAATTCTTGACATATAACTTGTTTAAATTTCTCTTTTTTTCAATATCGTAAAAATTAATCCAGCGATTTCATTTTATTTTTTGAAAATACTCGTCTCGACGGCCTCTATCTAGATTAATCAAAATATTTGTATCCGCTCATACAAAATTTTCAATATATTGCCATTTTTTTCGTTTTTCTAATGTTTACATTTTTGCACGCTAACTTAAGAAAAAAATTAAGTACAGCATGGTTGGTATTTTGGCTCAATCAGCCGAGCAGCTGCGGAGATATTTTTAAAAGTCGCGGGCGATTGGCGTGAGATTTCTTCACACATTGAAGGCCGATTATATATGTTTAAAAACGAATAATTAGTGCAAAAAAATTCATTGTTTATCGTTCGTTTGCTTCGCACACGCTTAAAATGTTGAAAATAGTCCAGGGCCTCCAATTTTTGAGCTACAGAGGTTTATTTTTTTCAAAATTTTTGAAAAAATGTGCGCAGTAATAATTACGAATTAGTTTTTTTAAATTCGACTCCTACGCAGCTAATTTCGTTTTGTTTAAAATGAAAATTTGCGCTATTCATGTAAAATAGGCAGAAAAATTATTTTTAAAATATTTAAAATATACTTTCGATTTTTTCAGAAATATTTTTCGGGCTATTCTACATGAATGGTGCAATTTTTAATTAAAACATTAACGAAATTAGCTGTGTAGGAGCTGAATTTCAAAAAATTAATTCGTAATTGTTATTGTACACATTTTTTCAAAAATTTCGGAAAAGAAACCTTTCTCGGAAGCAAAATACGTATGGGAGTATTGAATAACGAAGGAGTAATGCTAGAAATTACATTTCTTGCGGGCACAGAGAATGCAATTTTTTTTAAAACTACTAAATCTATTTTGATGACAAAATTTTTTCATCTCGATGCACTCTCTGTATGTTTGGGACAAAAAAATCCTTTTTTGATAATTTTCGAAAAATTATTTTCTTGGCACAAGAAGACTTGTTTGAGAAGTTTGTCCTTTTTCTGTTAGTGTAGTCTCCCCTTAATCTTTTGTAGAAATTTATTTCATTAAAAATGTTGAGTATCTTCTTGTAGACAGCCTGTAGCATGTGGTTACGGATGTATGCCTGTCACAAGGACAAGGAATTTCTGAGTCCATTCGGAAGCTTACTACGAATGGGAATGGTAGAAAAAAATGCAAAAAGGATAAATAATAAAAAAAATAACAGCCACATGCCTTCTGTCGGATAGGTTCGAACCCGTGTTTTTTTTCTCGGATGGTATAAACTGCAACAATATTTGAGCTTTCAAACAGTGCATTGAGCCCAAATGCTGTATCAATTATTATAGCAACAATACAAATGTTTGGGTCAACAATCATTGTAGAACGTAAATCCCTGACGTTGATATCAATAGCAGAAATGGTAATTTTTCATCTGTTCTTCGAATTTTTTTTCTTTACTGCAAAGCAGGGACTGAGAACAAAATTGAGGAACGAACAAAACCCTGGTTTTGGCGTTTTCGTTCCCAAGAACGCGTCGAGAACGGGAACGAAATGAGGAACGAAATTACAAGAACGTTCTTAAGAACGAAATTGAGAACGAAATTGCAAGAACGTTCGCGCAAGAACTGAATTGAAGAACAAAATTATTGAGAACGTTCTCGAAGAACGAAATTGAAGCACGAAATTAGGAAGAAATTTGAGTTTGAGTGAATGGAACATCGTCATATTGAGAACACTCCTATTCATCAGTAAGGCATCAGTTTATGTGGTGCTGATATGATGCCACTGAAACGATGTAAGTATATTGATGGTTAATGGTCGTGTTAAAAGACGTAAACCACACTTGAAATAGTGACAGGCACATCATTACTTGGATTTATGAATAATCTTTATGCCGTATTAAATGAGAAAATAATTGCCGAGGTATTTCTACTTGATAATTGGAAATAAGGGACTGAATAGAAGCGGAGGAGTTTTCAGTGGGACTATCGCATGTGGCTTCAACTGCCTAATAACTGGCGAGGCTGGTGGTGTGGGTGTTGATATCCGATCAGGATGTTCAGGAGTGATAACTTCTGCTGATGGTCCCGCCAATGACAATAGAATGGGAAAGAAGAACACTCCATTGGCAGTTCCCATTCCAATCAAATGGATGGGGATGAGAAAGAAGTATCTGACAATGAATTCGAAGTATGGGAATGCCAAACACCGCCCGCGCACTTCGTGTCAAAAAATATTATTCGATACACGGAAGTGAAGAACTTTTTCTGGCAAATATGATTACAGAACTCGCCTTCGGCTCGTTCTGTAACCTCATATTCGCCAGAAAAGTTCTCCACGCCCTAGTATCAAAATGTACTATAGTGTTATCATATCAGCACCCCATTAACTCATGCCTTGTTGATGAATAGGAGTCTTTAATAGGACGATATGTTCCATTCACTGAAACTTAAAAAAATAATTTTTTTCTTGAAACAATCCGATAATGAGCTTCATTAATAACAATTCTTGTAGTCCCCTCATGCCATTATGGCAAGTAACTTATACATTTTCTTTACTCACTAATAATCTATATATTTGTAATAAGTAGCGAGGCCTGTAGTTAAAACAGTATACAGAATTATCTACACGGTTTTTTGTACTATAGTCCAAAAAACCGTGTAGCTAATTCTGTATACTGTTTCAACTAAAAACATATATATATATATATATATATACCAATTATTTATATATTTATAATACAGTATAACAATGAACATTAAAAAAAAATTATTTTGAATCTGTAGTGATCCCTGTAGGATTACTGCTGCTTCTGACACGTTCTGAAGTTACAGGGGTACATTGCGTGTATAAACAACTGAATAAACTGTATAATCCAATCTCTGTGTAGTAGCAGTAAGTATATAGAGTTTATCGTTATTCATGCTGCTACTCCTCCTGCCGATGTTAGTAAACAAAACTTGAAGATTGTAAATGATAGAAGAGAGGAGGTTGTATATGATCTTTAATATCTGATGAAAATAGGAACCCAGCGCTCCTGGGAACATTGGTAACAATATGACAAGCAACAGAAGCCCACTTCTGAGTAACAGCGGCTCGATCAATGACAACTCTTGCTAATGCCAACGTATACAAAGACACGTACTCTTGCTCGCACTCTTGCTAGCACATGGAAGGATTCGGAGGATAAATAGTGAAAAGAGACCATTGACCTACCAGCTGTGTTTTGTGAATTACCATTTAATATGAAATGAATATTTCATCTCATACACTTCGCTCAGGTTATATAGACCCTACAGCATGTGAGCCACCCTCTACAAATTATTCAATCAAACTGCTGAAACAGGGTGATGGTGTGAGTGAACCGCAAATGTTAAACTTCAAAGGAGATGAATGTAGAATTAATATGAAGAGTCCGGACAGATAACGAATATGGATAAACTGTAGTGAAAAAATATGTGTTTCAAATATAAAAGCATATCGATTAAAAGTCGCATTGACTTGTCATATCAATAGTCGACTAAAATTCTGTAGGTATTCACTGTAGCTCTCGTCTGTATACCCTAAATTCTTCATTCGTTACCTCACACTCTCACTGTCGATGCACACTCTTTGTTTCGCACAATGCCCTCATTCATGCCGTCACCCAAACCACACGAAGTAGCCCAATCTCCGACTAATGTAACCACTATTATTTACCCAAACAGTCACTCGAAGTAAACACTTCCGCCTAATCAACGGAAAGCCCAACTTTTATAGTCTTAATTTGGACTTTCTGTTATTTTCTAATTGCCTTTTGGCGTCATACGTCCAACCATTCTCGTATCGAACTATTTTCATTTTCCTGATTGACTTATTTATCCTCGAACAAAACCCATTTAATGATTCCGGTGCAATATATTCGTAACTATATGAATATTCCACCTCAATAATGTCACCTGAATATTGCAAAATGAATTCAATACCAACTACCCAATAGAAAACAGATAAATGTGAACTTTATATAGTTAAATTCTCCAAAAATTCTACATGAAAAACTCAGAAAATGACCCTGAGAGTAATTATTAATCTCTGAAACAACTCGTTGCAACCGTGCAACTCTGAATTGCTTCTATGAGGTGAAAAAATTTTTAAAATGTAATTAAACAATTTATGAAAACGGTAAATAGCAGGTCAATTATTCCATATTGGTCATATATCCGGGTAATGATGAGACTGTTACTGTGGCTACACAATCTTAAGTGGCTCCTTACGACTATTATGTACATCATGTCCTCTGTTACGTGAATGCATATGCGTTAATCATTATAAGGGTCATCATCACCACGCCAGCAACCATCATCCGTCGCGATCACCAGGATCGTATAGTGACGATTCTTTTAACAGTCCCTTATCTCGGTCCACCAAGACCTGCATGAAAACCCCCAAATTCCTCAACGTTAGTTAATAAGAATTAACTAATGACAATTAGCTAATAATTATTAGCTAATTAGCTAATGATGGGTTGAATCATGAGATAACACCGGTGGATAATAATTAATGAATAATATCATAACTATTGACAGGCCTTCACAAATCTCCATTGTTGCATATTTGAAATAACTACATGTAGTGCCACCTTGATCATGGAAAAAAAGGAAATACAATTACGATATCGACGACCGATAGCTTGGTACCGTATGGTGATAACGTAGATTCCCGGAGTATCTTTCGAAGGCCACGTTATGTATATTTAGTATGAGGACCAAAAAACTTTTAATATTTTAATATTTAATGTATTATATTTTTTCACTTCATTGTTATGTAAAGAAAATAATATTGAGATATGGAAAAGCAAGTTGTGACAAAGTAAAAAAAGGAGTTATCATAATAAACTGTGTTTATAATTTTTAGCAATTTGACGTCAAATTGACGGACACTCGGGAAATAAGGAAAATGTATTTTTGTATGTATAAATACCAAATTCGTATTAGTAGTCTGAAAGAATTCTATTCCATTGGAAAAAAAAGGAAATTCAAGTCGAATAAATCGAGTTTCATATCCCCATTTTCCACCAGAAATGTAATGAAGGAAAAAGGAAGTAACAAAATATTAATTTTAAAATTTTTAAAATTGCAAATTTATCATTTGAATGACACATTACATTATATGTAGAAATTGCAGTCGTGACACATAACTCCGAAGAAGACATTATGTGGTGTATTTTAATTTGTATACTTTTAACTATTTTTTTTTAAACAATTTGTTAACAATTTTGAGTCGTTAACAAACTTTAGTGACATTTAAGTTCTACTGATATTTCCAATTAAGAATTTAGGGTAATAAGGAATGAGAATTTGCGAGAATCTTTAATTTTATTTTTAAAACAATCTTACTTTTATGAAACACAATCAAGTGACGATAGTAAATTTATTGAGATGAGACGTATGCTAACATCCTCTACGTTTTACATGCGTTTTATGAAGGAATGCATAGAAATTTATAATATGATATCGCAATGGAATGTTCACGAGACCAATAATAGTGGGTAATTAATGAAACGTAATTGAATCGAATATTATTGGAAGGGTTTCATCGAAACGTGAGATACCCCAATTGATGGATACGTAATCAATACCGTCCCCGGGGAATCCGCAGAAATGTTTTACGGCACACTTATCCTGAACGTCCATGATACATATATGCGATGACATGCGAAACCCCTGGCAGTGCTTACGTTCATGAAATGTTCGGATATTGTAGATCCTGAAACGTTTTAAATGTAATATTATCGGTATGGTTTCATGGAAACGTTATAGGTACCAATCGATCGATACCTACTAAATACCGTCCGACGGGAATTAGCAGATCTGTTCTGCCCCATCCTTATCCTGGACGTGCTAAATACATATCTGCGACAACATTGGGAACCCCTCGCAGTGAATAGATTCCCGGAATGTTCCCATGTGCTGGGCTCTGAAACGTTCTGAAATGTAATGTCATATATGCGGTTTCATGGCAACGTCATCGATACCAATTGATGGATACGTAATCAATACCGTCCGCCGGGAGTTATCAGATATGTTCTGTCGGACACTTGTCCTGGACGTCCTCAATACATATATGCGAGAACATTGCAAACCCCTCGTAGGAGGTACGTTAACGAAATGTCCGGATGCACTAGGTCCTGAAACGTTATGAAGTGACATGTTATCCATACGGTTCCTTAGAAACGTCATAGATACCAATCGCCGAACACGTAACAAATACCGTTTGCTGGGAATTCTCGGATATGTAAGGCTCAACACTTATCCTAAACGTCCATGATACATATAAACGAAAACATTCAAAACCCCTCGGAGTGATTACGTTCATAAAATGTTCCAATGCGGTACGTTGTGAAACGTACTGGAATGAAATATTTTCCGTTCGGTTGCATCGATACATCACAGATACCACTTGATGAATACGTAATAAATATCGTCCTGGTGCGATGCTGATAAATGTACCGCTCCACACGTATCCTGAACGTTTATGAGACAAATCTGGGAGAACATTCCGGAACCCTCGCAGTCGTTACATTCATGGAATGTTCAGATGCGGTATGTTCTGGAATTAACGAACATGGAAACATACATAATACATTCCTTGGAATATGTTTGAAAATATTCGCATAAGCACGTTCTGAAAACATTCCGATTCTATTTCGACGGAATGAATCCCCGGAATACGTTCCGCATATATGCCCAGAACCTTTCGCCGAAACGTATTGAGGGAACGTATCGGGAATTAATGCCTATACATACCGGTGTCCATTGGGTAGAGATCTCCGGTTGCTCTCTTTTTCCTTCTCGATCCTTCTCGATCGGAAACATGGAAAAAACTTTGAAAATTTAAACGAAATTTTTTGTACACAGATAGCGGATTCGGTCTCATAGAAGACATTTTAGAAAGAAAATGTCAATAAATTCTAAAAACTACAGCCTCCCGTGCGCTGTTGCCGAATTTCGTTCCGTTTCGTTCCGAACAGTTCTTCTGGGAACGTTCTTCAATATTGTTCCATTTTGTTCTTTCGTAGAGAAGCGTTCTTCATATTTTTGTTCTTCAATTTCGTTCTTGCGCGAACGTTCTCACAATTTCGTTCTTCAATTTCGTTGTTTCGAGAACGTTTTCAATAATTTTGTTCCTCAATTTCGTTCTTGCAGGAACGTTCTCACAATTTCGTTCTTGATTTCGTTCTTCTTGAGGACGTTCTTTCTTGGTTTCGTTCTTCGATCCAAGAACGAAAACGAACGAAGAACGCGTTCTCAAACCCTGCTCCAAAGTTAAGGATATGACCTATCGTCATTCTCTTGACTTCCGCAAGCTGCCCTATCTGTCCAGTTGTCTATATTATTGCAGCTGAGATTTCTAGTCCGGAAAGTAGCAAGTTTAGATTTCTCAGTTTCCTTAGGAAGAGCTATGTGAATCTTTCAGGTAAGATCCAATCAAGGTTTAATCGCGGTTTAGAGAAAATTTTTCATCAATGTGAATAACTATCCACCATTATAGACCGATACATGAGTTTAGTAAAGATCTGTTATGAAAAGCTCAGGATGCTGTTGTTTAACACCACGGGAGTATGATAGATAGATAGATAGATAAAAAGTTTATTGTTTAGAAAGTTAAACAAAGGGTTTACAGGTAGATGTATAGGTAAGGAGCAAGAGCAGCGGTGAAATAGTAGTAGAGCAATAGCAAAATGGAAAGAAATAATTATGACTATAACGGATTATGACTATAACGGAGTATGGGGTGAGAAGATAAGAGGAAAGAGGGTTTTACTGAGTAAACATTTCAGATCTGGTTTTTTACCATCACTTTACCAGAATCTTTTGAAGATTTCCCTCAAACTTCTATATAAAACACACACACACACACTACGGATCCTTTCAGCGTAGGAACGCCTCTACTACTACCTGAGAGTTTTCGCAGTTTGGAAGGTGCTGCAACGTAGCGCGTATGCAGGTGGCGGATGGCAGAAAGCCCTCCCTATTTCAAACTTTGGTTTGACACACAGGGTATCGACTAAATAAAATACGTCGGCGCGGACCAATACCTTCCGAGAAACCCAACTCTAAAAGTGGTGCGCAGGGTGGGCTCCCTATAACAGCCTTACAAAGTTTGCAGCGGCTCTGTTTAACAGCCAAACTTAAAATGATCAGTAGTGATGATAACACGAAAATATCCCAGGTGGTAACCCCTCTTCGAGAGGTAAATCCTACCTTTGGTTCCGATCGGGTGCAAGCCCCGGTGGCCAATGCCGGCTCCTTGGATTCTGGGAAGAGCCAACCATCACACTTTTCAAAGGCGGACCACTTGGCCTCTGATGCTACAAGTGGAGCAGAGTCTCAGACTCAACATGTGACGGAGCCTAGCGCGTCGAATGGAGGAATGGCGCACAAGCAGGCATGGGATCGCCATGAAAAGCTTATTGAAGACCTGTTACAGCAGCTAACAGACAAGTCTAGGCAAACCATCAATGAAGGTATTCGCCAGCTCGCAAGAAGCATCCAGGCTTCTGCTAAGCGTCTCAGATCAATGCGTGGAGTCCTACCAAAACAGATGGTAGAGAATGCAGGATCTCAAAAGATGCTCCAAGACCAGGATCTTCAAGACATTGGAGATGAAAAGAAGAGAAATCGGTAATCGCCTGGAACGTATTCCGACTCTCTCAAGAGATCCAAGCAAGGGAAGACTCCAAGCCCACCCAAGCGGGTCACGACACAGTTTCAGGGGAGGGAGAAGAAGGGGAATGAACCTTTCTTGCAGGAGCTCACCAAGGACAAACCATCCAAGGGCAAGACCAAGCAAGATAAGCACAACAAGGATGAGGCCAAAGAAGACCAAGGCTGGCAGAAGTGGAAGTGACGAAGGAAGAAAGGTGACCCAGCCTCAAAGTTGCTACGGGGAAATTCGAACCCGAAGCAGACACAGAAGAAGTTGGCGGCCAGGCCGAAAGCGCTGATCATTCGCCCAAAGGAAAAGGAGAAATACTCAGAAATCCTTAGGCGGGTTAAAAAAGACAGGGCCTGCGAGAAAGCCAGGGAATGCGTCGAGAAGATCAGACGTACAGCAACGGAGACATGCTGATTATCCTGAACAAGAAGACGACCGTTGAGGGCTCCCAGCTACGATCAGCCATTGTGGATCTCCTGGGGGAGGAGGCCGAAGTACTGAGTAAGGAGCCGTTGGAAGATCTCGCGATCAAGGACCTCGACCTGGAGACGGAAAAGGAGGACGTTCTTGAAGCCCTACGTAAAGTGGTGGGTGTGGAGCATAAGATAGGCTCTGAAGTCGTCAGATCCTTACGTATGGCATATGGAGGAACCCAAACTGCCTCGGTGACACTCACTGCAGCTGCCGTGAAGAAAATCCTGGGGAAGGATGATCACGGGAAGATCAAAATCAGCTGGGTGAACTGCCGTATTCGAAGAGTGCAGAAACCCGTCAAGTGCTTCAAGTGCTGGCACTACGGACACCTCGCCACTAAGTGTCCAAGCACAATTAACCGATCTGAGGTCTTCGTGAGATGTTCAGAGAGTGGCCACCAAGCCAAGGAGTGCCAGAAGGATCCTCTGTGCGCCCTTTGCACTGAAAATGGCAACACGAAGAATTGTGCACATGTCGCTGGTAGCAGTAGATGCCCAGCCTACAAAGAGGTACTTCAGAAGCTTACCAGCAAAAGGCGATCATAGGAGGGGAAGGTGCAAGGTGCTACAGCTCAACCTCAATCATTGTGAGGACGCACACGATCTGCTCACGCAAGCGGTGCGGGAGCTGAGACTTGACCTTGTCATGATCTCGGAGCCATATCGACATCTTGGCACTCAATCCTGGATTACTGACGTCAGTGGGAAGGCTGTAATCTGGGCTTGTGGGGATCGTTCTTTCCAGAACAGCACAGGTAACGCACAAGAGGGCTTCATAAAGGCCAAGGTTGATGGAATGCAGTTCTACAGCTGCTGCGCCCCGCCAAGTCTTTCCTTTGATGAGTTCACGGACTTCCTAGATCGACTGACCGAGGATGCGAAGCAGCACTTTCCCGTGGCAATAGTCGGGGACTTCAACGCCTGGGCAGTTGATTGGGGAAGTAAGAGGACAAACGCCAGAGGACAAGCTTTACTGGAAGCCATGTCATCGTTGGACGTGGTTCTGCTGAATAGTGGCGATGAACCGACTTTCGTGAGGGGAGAGAAGAGCTCAATTGCGGACCTTACCTTCGTGAGTAGCAATCTTGCAAAAAGGAACTACTCATGGAGAGTAGCTGATATCTACACTGCCAGCGATCACCGTGCGATAATCTGGGAGACATGTACTCGCCAGAGNACGATCGCCGTGCCATAATCTGGGAGACATGTACTCGCCAGAGAGCCGCCTTAAGTTCTAAAAAGACCAACTGTATTGGCTGGAGAGTGAGCACCTTCAATTCGAGCACTTTTTCAGCAGCATTGGATAATCGCCCGATTAGCGGAAACAATGCTACTGAAAAAGCACACAACATCACGAAGAGAGTGACAGAAGCATGCGATGCCACCATGACCAGGAAGCGGAGCACAAACCAGCATCCACCGGTATATTGGTGGAATGACAGTATCGCCATCTTACGGAAGGAGTGTAATAGAGCCAGAAGATTGGAACAACGTGGCCGGAAGAAGCCGAACTCTGAAGAACTGCAGATGAGGCATAAGAAGGCACGCCGTAAACTCAGCAGAGCAATCAAGTGCAGTAAGAAGCAATCTTGGAGTGAGCTACTTGCTGAGGTGGAAGATGACCCGTGGGGCAGACCATACAAGGTAGTGATGATGCGCCTAAAAAGCCAACCAATGCCGTCACCAACGTGCCCTGAACTGTTGGAGAAAATCGTCGCAGTGCTGTTCCCATAACAAACAGAACTACACCATACTGGCGAGCAAGATGGGATGATGGCTCCACGAATCACCAAGGAAGAACTGATCGAAGCCTGCAACAGAGTGGGTAACACCAAAGCTCCTGGCCTAGATGGAATCCCAAATATCGCTCTAAAGTCGGCTATACATGCGATGCCGGAGCTATTCCTGGAAGTGTATAACGAATGCCTGAGAGAGGGCACTTTCCCAGCCACGTGGAAGCAGCAGAGGCTAGAACTGCTCCCGAAAGGGAACAAACCACCAGACGACCCTTCATCATATCGTCCCCTCTGCATGCTTGATACCGCTGGCAAGATTCTCGAGCGTATCGTCCACCAAAGGATAGAAGCCGCGGTGGAACCTCTACTAGCCGGGAATCAATATGGTTTTCGGAAAGGTCGATCAACCCTAGATTCCATCAACCTTGTCATCGGTACCGCCAGGAAAGCGATTGCAGGGGAAAGATGGCTCAATGGCACGAAAAAGTACTGCTTAGTAGTAACACTGGACATCAAGAATGCTTTCAACTCAGCCAGGTGGGACTGCATTATGAAGGTTCTTGTAGAGCTGAACGTACCTGGATACTTGCAGAGAATGATTGACAGCTATTTCACCGGAAGGGTCCTCAAGTATGACACGGAGTGTGGCCCCAAGCAGTATGAAGTTACAGGGGAGTACCTCAAGGCTCAGTTCTGGGGCCTCTACTATGGAACATTATGTACGATGGGCTGCTGAAGCTGAAACTGCCACGAGGGACTAAGCTCGTTGCATTTGCAGATGATGTGGCCGTAGTCATCGTTGGAAAATACTTGGAGCAGATAAACCACGTGTTCAATACAACTTTTGAGACTATCCGGAACTGGATGGACTCAGTAGGCCTAAACCTTGCGGAGCACAAGACAGAAGCCGTATTGATCACTATCAGGAAAAATATCGAGACCATCACGCTGCGAGTCGGGTCTTGTGAAATTACCTCATAGCCATTCATTCGATAACTGGGGGTGATGATAGATGCACAACTCAACTTCAAGCAACAAGCGGAGCAAGTGGGTGCCAAGGCGTCGAGCGTTAGATCCACCTTATCACGTCTCATGCCCAACATCGGGGGACCCAAGCAAAGAAGAAGAGCACTGTTGTCTTCAGTGATAACTTCGGTGCTCACATATGCTATTCCCATTTGGGGGGATGTACTTCAACTGCAGGAAGCGCGACGTAAGATCGCACCAGTCTATCGACTCAGTGCCCTTAGAGTCGCAAGTGCATACTGGACGGTTTCTGAGGACGCAGCGTGTGTCATCGCGGGACTGTTGCCGATAGAAATTCTGGCTGAGGAGCGTAAAGTTCTGTACACGCGTAGAAGATCCGAAGCGTTGAGTCCCGAGGAGTTGACGTCTGAAGAGAGGCGAAACAGCCTGAGGTGATGGCAGCTGAAGTGGGACAATTCCACCAAGGGGAGATGGATTTACCGCCTGATCCCTAAGGTGGATGTCTGGATGAATCGTGGCCACAGAGAGGTGAACTACTATCTGACGCAGATGCTTTCTGGACACGGATGCTTTAGAGCGTATCTTCATCAATTCAAGCATGAAAATTCCTCGAAATGTCCGACCTGCCCAGAAGTGGATGAAGATGCGAAGCATGTGTTCTTCGCATGTCCGCGTTTCAGCGAGACCAGGCATATCTGGGTGTCTACATTGAAAATGGAAGTACCGCCTGAAAACCTAATGGATGTTCTACTATCATCGCAGGCAGCTTGGGATGCAACGAGTCACTTTGCGGCTGAAGTCATAAAAGAGCTCAGGAAAGAGGAACGCGAGCGCAAGGCTGCAACACAGGCGGAAAACTTACTGGAACCTCCTACCTACACCCAACATCTTCGTAGACTAGGAGGACGTACATAAGATTGAAATGAGGAAGAGAAAACAGCTGAGACCTCCCTCGCGAAGTAATACTTAACGGTGGTGCCGCGAGGGAAAGAAAAGGTCAAAGATTACTAGGGTCATGTTCGGTTTTTTAGTCCGTATGGGTTGCACATTCGCCGAGCAGATACTTGCTCGTGGTCGCTACCATCTAGACCTGACCGACTCGGACACTACACTTCAGACACCACCCGTCTGGAGTCTGTTAATGCGTAAAGAGCATTTTTCCGTTCATGAACCCAAAAAAAAAAAAAAAAACACACACACACACATACACCAGCCTCTCCCTTGATGCATTTACGGACTTTCTGGACCGACTGGTAGAGGATGCGAAGCAGTACTCCCCGGTGGCAATCGCTGGGGACTTCAACTCTTGGGCAGTCGACTGGGGCAGCAAGGAGACCAATGCAAAAGGACAAGCACTACTGGAGGTCATGTCTGTGCTGGACGTGGTCCTCTTGAACAGCGGTGACGAACCCACATTTGCAAGAGGCGAGGCCAGCTCCATCGTAGACCTCACTTTCGTGAGTGGTAACCTAACTACAGGGAACTGCTCATGGGAGGTGAGTGACACCTACACGGCCAGTGATCATCGAGCTTTACTATGGGAGGTCACACCAAATGAGAGAACAAGACCGGCAACGGCGAAAACAAACTCGATCGGTTGGAAAGTGAGTAGTTTTGAGTTGACCACATACCTGGTAGCATTGGACACCAATCCGCTAGGCGAGGGCAATGCTACGGAGAAGTTAGGTAAGCTCATGAAAAGAGTTACCGACGCTTGTGATGCGACCATGCCGCGGAAACGCAGCGGGCACCAACGACCGCCGGTGCACTGGTGGAATGACCAAATCGCGAATGTCCGCAAGGAGTGCATCTCAGCGAGGAGGTCTGAACAACGCGCAAGGAAAAACCCGACTTTTGCATCTCTGAATGCAAAGTATAGAGCGACTCGGCGAAAGCTCACCAAGGCCATCAAGCATAGCAAGAGGAACTGTTGGAACGAGCTCCTGGAAGAGATCGACCGTGATCCATGGGGCCGGCCATATAAAGTGGTCATGACGCGGCTCAAGAATCAGCCGATGCCATCACCATCGTGCCCCAACCTCCTGGAGAAGATAGTTACGGCTTTGTTCCCGCAACAGCCAGAAACGGGCCAACAACATCTTGATGAATGCGATGTGGAGTCGATTCCACCAGTTACGCTGGAGCAGCTGATGGACGCCTGCGACAGAGTGGGAACCAACAAGGCCCCTGGTCTTGATGGAGTACCCAACATTGCCCTTAAAGCGGCCATTAAAGCAGCACCGAAGCTGTTCTTGAATGCACACAATGCATGCTTTCGAGAGGGCATCTTTCCTGCCAGGTGGAAGCAGCAGACTCGTGCTTTTACCCAAAGGGAAGAAACCGTAGACGAGGACGCGGAACACGTGATCTTCGTATGCCCACGTTTTAGTGAGGCCCGGAGCAGCTGGGAAGCAACACATGGAAGGCAGGCTCTGCCTAAGAAGCTGATGGGAGTTTTACTATCATCACAGGCTGTTCGATGCCGGGTCTGAGATCTGTGGAAATTATGAGCGATGGGCGAGATAAAAACGGATTCTAACGGGAGCGGGAGAAGGCCCAGAAATCACTACACGTGCACGTTGGTCACAAAAGTCAATTTAATAATTAAATAAAGTCAATATTTACACTGGTGATTTGATTAATCGAGATGAACAAGAGATTAGCGCGGATCACAATAGTCAATAACGCGGTTCAGAGAATATAACGACGCCGAGCAAATAGTTCGTAGAACTTGAGACAATCAAAAGTATTCGCGGAAAGCAATGTACACTGTACGATGGCCGATATGCAAATGAGGCCGATTAAAAGACCGCAAGGTGGCAGGTGTCGATCATTGAGGGTCCAAACGTGTCCCAATTTAATGGCTCCTTAAATGGCAGCGTTCGCTGGACACCTGCCCATCGAGTGGCGCCTCAGGTGTCAGAGATGAGAGGGCACTGGTCAGTTCAGTCGGTTGCGCAGGTCAGTCATGAGAAGCCATGCAAGCATGCGAGAGGAGCGAGTGTGCGTGAGTGTGTGTATGTGTGAGGAAAACAATTCGGTGGAAAATCGAACACCGGCAGTTTGGGAAGCAACGAGTAACTTCGCGGCCACGGTCATGAAGGAGCTCAGGAATGAGGAACGCAAACGTAAATTTGCAGAATAGGCTCAGAACCCAATGGAACCTCCTACCTACACAGAACATCTCACTAGGGAAGGGGGACGTACATTGAGTGCCAAGAAGGAAGAGCAAATAGCTGAGTCTCCCCTCGCGAAGTAATACTGAACGGTGGTTCCGCGAGGGGTAGAAAAAGTGAAGAATTACAGGGTCATGGTCTGTTTTTTAGTGCGTATGGGTTGCAATTTGCCGAGCTGAAAGAAGGTCCCACTAACCGGAAGTCAGACCTGGGCTTGTGGTCGTTACCGTCAAGACCTGACCGACTCGGGCACAACGTGCGTAGAGAGCATTTTCCAGACCATGACGTAAAAAACATACACACACACACACACACACACACACACACACACACCCTCTCAAAGCTGAATGTACCAGGATATCTGCGGAGGATGGTGCGAAGCTACTTCATAGACAGAGTCCTGAAATACGATAGAGACGCTGGCCCAATAACCGACGTCGGTGGCCGAGTGGATTAGACGCAAGTCTAGTGTGCGAAAGGTTGTGAGTTCGATTCCCCGTGGAACCGAATTTTTCAACGGAAGGCTCCGGCGAGCGGGAGGTTGCTAATAGAGGAACCGCCTGTACCGGCATGGGTTTTCTGTGGTTTCCCCATGCTACTTCTATGTTCTATAGAAGTGCGAATGCGGTACAGTGTAGAATCCACAGCCGCATGCATAGGGTTGGATAGAGGGCCGAATGGGACCCGAAATAGGGACTCCGAGGCCGTAAAAAAAAAAAAAAAAAGACGCTGGCCCAAAAGAGTACAGAGTCACTGGTGGCGTTCCCCAGGGCTCGGTGCTTGGCCCTCTCTTGTGGAACGTTATGTACGATGGTCTTCTGAAGTTAGCGTTACCCAAGGAGGCTACACTCGTCGCGTTTGCGGATGATGTAGCTCTGGTAATCGTTGCAAAACGCCTGGAGGAGATCAATTATATTTTCGATATTGCATATGACAGAATTCGTCAATGGATAAACTCAGTGGGACTGATGCTGGCAGAACATAAAACGGAGGCTGTGCTTATCACGAGCCGACAGAAGATCGAAACCATCATGCTGCATGTCGGGAATCATGACATCACCTCCCAACCATCGCTACGGTACCTGGAAGTGATGATAGATGCTCGACTCAGCTCCAAGCAGCAGGCGGAGTACGTCGGCGCGAAGGCGTCTGGAGTTGGGATTGTCCTTTCACGGCTCATGCCGAACGTCGGCGGGCCGAGGCAGAAAAGAAGAGCGTTGCTGTCATCAGTTATCACGTCGGTCCTCACATATGGCATTTCCATTTGGGCTGACGTACTCTTCATGCAGCATGCGCGACGGAAGGTGGCGTCAGTTTATCGATTGAGCGCGCTTAGAGTTGCCAGCGCATTTCGCACGGTATCAGAAGATGCCGTGTGTGTCATCGTCGGGATGCTGCCGATAGGAGTACTTGCTGAGGGACGACGTTGTCTCTATCGGCAAAAAAGGTCAATAACGCTGAGTTCAGCTGAACTGAGGACGGATGAGAGGAACAACAGTCTGCATCGATGGCAGTTGCTGTGGGATGGCTCGACCAATGGGAGATGGACTCACCGCCTGATCCCGAAATTGGATGCATGGGTCAAACGAACATACGGCGAAGTCAACTACTATCTCACACAGATGCTCTCAGGACACGGATGCTTCCGGCAATATCTTCATAGGTTCAAATATGAGGAATCGCTGGAGTGTCCGGCCTGCACAGGAGTCTCCGAAGATGCGGAGCATGCGTTCTTCATGTGTCCGCGCTTCAACGGGCCCCGCAGTACACTCGAGACTACACTCGGAGAGAGAGTTCAGCCTGAAAACCTGGTGGAAGCAATGCTTTCATCAGAGGCAGCCTGGGAGGCAACCAGCGCCTTCGCAGCGTAAGTTCTAAAAGACCTACACAAGGCGGAACAAGAGAGGAACAGAAATAAGAGGAAGAGGAAGAAATGAGATGGAAGAAGCGCTGACTTCGATCGGCCGAAGGAAGAGCTACGGCTAAACCCTCCCCCCGTGCTGTAATGCCTAGCGGAGGTTCCACGGGGAAATAGGAGGTAGGTGTCAGGGGTATGTTTTTAGTCCGTATTGGTTGCACATTCGCCGAGCTAAACCAAGCCAGGTCTCACCAATCTTGGCAGCTCGTGGTCGCCACCATCCAGACTAGACCGAGTCGGGCACTACTCTCTGGGAATTTCCAAACCCGAGCGTGTGCGTAAATGCATTTTTCCCTCTGAGAAAAAAAAACCCACATCCACACACCTCCTAGGAACTGCAGCACCTTGTCGACGGTGGAGGGGCTTGAGGGATGTTCCCAAACTACGAAGCAGTTCGAACCGACGTCTGTCTTTTCAGGACATCATAGAAGAGAAGCCCAACTCCAAAGGAGGCGTGCAGGGTGGGCTCCCTACAAAAGCCTGCCCTAATGTGAAGGTGTTCACCGTGCTAAGTTCTGGAAGGCGCCAGGGGTAGTTGGCGTCGCGAACGGTGGTCCTTGGGGCACCAAGTCCCACCCCAGGTGTATTAAGTGGCCTTACTCCTACACCTGGGCTTCAGGAGTGGACTCTTATACTTCCCTAGGTACTCGTGAGAACAGAATGGAGGAAATTTATAAAACAAAAATAATGGAAGATATAGGAGGGATGAGCGGGCAGCATGCCCAACAAGCAGCATTTAATGCAAGTGTCTCAATGCAGACACATTAAGCGTGGGAGAGACTTGAGAAGATCCTGAATGAGTAGGAGATGCTACGGCGGGTGAAGACGGATGTTTCCACCGAGCGGGTCACCGCCTGTGTTGAGAAAATCAGGAGAACAACCACTGGAGATTTGTTGATTATCCTGACCAAGGATGCAGTGGATAAAGGACATGACCTACAGAAGGCCATACCTGATATCCTCGGGGATGATGCCGAAATCATCAGTAAGGGGCCCTAAGAGGAGCTTGAGATTAGGGCCATTGAGGAGACTACGACCAAGGAGGAAGTTCTCGCAGCACTCCAAAGGGCAGCCGGGGAGGGATGCGACATCACCCTCGATGCTATCAACTCGCTGCGCAAAGCATACAGGGACGCCCAAACTGCCTCGGTAGCGCTGGCAGCAACGGTGGCTGCGGTGGTCGTAGGTGAGCACGGTAAGATCCGCATAGAATGGACCAATTGCCGGATAAGAAGGGTGGAGAGACCTGTAAAGTGCTTCAAGTGCTGGCACTATGGACACCTGTCCACCAGATGCACGAACACAGCAGACCGAGCAAAACTCTGTATCAGACGCTGAGAAACGGGCCATAAGTCTGCTGACTGCCAGATGGATGCCCGATACGCTCTGTGCGTTGAGAAAGGGAACGTGGAAAATCTTGCTCATGTAGCCGGCAGCAGTAGATGCCCGGTCTACAGGGAAGCATACCAGAAGATGTGCAATAAACGAAGATGAGGGTACTCCAGCTGAACCTCAATCACTGTGAGGTCGCACATGATCTGCTTATGCAGACGTTGCGTGAGCTGGAAATAGACCTGGCGCTGATCTCGGAGCCGTATTGACACCTGGCCACACAACCGTGGGTAACGGATACCATCACTAGGGCCATTATTTGGTTCTGTGGTAAGTGTCCGTTCCAGAGCGTGGTCAATTGTGGAGAGGTGTACTTTGTAGAGGCTAAGCTGGAGGGAATTCGTTTCTACAGCTGTTATGCTCCACCCAGCCTCACCTTCGATGAGTTCACCGTCTTTCTGGATTGACTGACTGAGGATGTGAGGCAGCACTTTCCCGCCGGCAATTGCCGGGGACTTCAATTCCTGGGCGGTCGATTGGGGCAGCAGGTACACCGACGTAAGGGGACGAGCACTACTGGAGGCTATGTCAACTATACATGTAGTTCTCCTCAATAGTGGTGAAAAACCAACATTCATGCGGGGAGAGGCAAGTTAGATTGTGGACCTGACCTTTGTGAGCAGTGCCCTCTTGAGGGGTAATTACTCCTGGGAAGTAGCAGACTTCTACACAGCCAGTGACCACTGTGCAATACTATGGGAGGTATCGACGGTTCAGAGGGTTGGGGAAGCAGCCTGTAAACCAATACAATTGGCTGGAAGGTTAGCAACTTCGACCTTGACACGTTTTTGGTTGCGCTGGACGCTCGCCCAATCGATGGTAGAAATGCCATGGAGAAGGTCAGCGAGATCATGAGGAGAGTCACGGCCGCTTGCGATGCCTCGAAAGCGTACTCAAAGCCGGCTCCCACTGGTACATTGGTGGAATGATCGAATCACTACCCTCCGCAAGGAGTGTCTCAGGGCGAGGAGGTTATCACAACATAGCAGGAAAAGGCCAAACTCCGAAGAACTGGAGGCCCAATACAAGAGTGCGCGCCGAGAACTGAACAAGGCAATAAAGTGCAGCAAGAGGCAAGCCTGGAAGGAGCTAGTGGATGGAGTTGAGGATGATACATGGGGAAGGCCCTATAAGGTCGTGATGTCGCGGCTGAGAAGTCAGCCGATGCCCTCACCGACATGTCCCCAGCTCCTGGAGAAGATCATCTCGGTGCTGTTCCCTCAACAAAGAGAGCTCAACCGGCTATCAAGACAATGTGAGGTGGAGGCCATCCCGCCTATCATAGAAGATGAACTGATGGAAGCATGCAGTGCCAGCGCTGTTTTTGCATGCTTACAATGCATGCATAACTGAAGGTTACTTCCCTCCGAAGTGGAAGCAGCAGAGGATAGTGCTTCTCCCGAAAGGGAAGAATCCGCCGGACGAGCCATCATCTTATCGTCCACTTTGCATGTTGGACACAGCCGGGAAGATCCTTGAGCGAATCGCTCATAGGAGGATCGAAGCAGTAGTCGACCCGCTGCTTGCTGATGAACAACATGGCTTCCGAAGGAATCACTTCACCCTGGATGCTATTGACATCGTCGTCAATACAGCCAAGGATGCGATTTCGNATAGTGCTTCTCCCGAAAGGGAAGAATCCGCCGGACGAGCCATCATCTTATCGTCCACTTTGCATGTTGGACACAGCCGGGAAGATCCTTGAGCGAATCGCTCATAGGAGGATCGAAGCAGTAGTCGACCCGCTGCTTGCTGATGAACAACATGGCTTCCGAAGGAATCACTTCACCCTGGATGCTATTGACATCGTCGTCAATACAGCCAAGGATGCGATTTCGGGAACCCGATGGAGAGGGGGCACAAAGAATTACTGTCTGGTAGCAACACTAGACATCAAGAACGCCTTCAACTCTGCCAGGTGGGATTGCATCATGAGGGCTCTTAAGGTTTTTCATGTGCCCGAATACCTGCAGAACTTAGTCAGGAGCTATTTCACTGACAAGATCCTTAAATATGACACGCAGACTGGTCCCAAAGAGTACAGAGTCACCGGGGGAGTTCCTCAGGGCTCTGTGCTGGGTCCACTGCTGTGGAATATCATGTATGACGGACTCTTGAAGCTGACGCTGCCAAATGACGCGAGGCTTGTGGCATTTGCGGACGACGTTGCTGTGGTGATTGTGGCGAAACACCTGGAGGAGATCCATCTCCCATTCAACCTAATCTTTGAGGAGATACGTCGGTGGATGGACATAGTGGGGCTGACACTGGCAGAACACAAAACGGAGGCCATGTTGATTACTAGTCGGAAAAAAGTTGAGACAATCACGCTGAAAGTTGGGCATTATGAACTCACTTCCCAACCGTTCATTCGGTACCAGGGAGTGATGATTGATACCCGCTTGACCTTCAAGCAGCAGGTGGAACACGTGGCAACCAAGATCTCAGGGGTTCGAACACTCTTATCCCGCCTCATGCCAAACATTGGAGGTCCCAAACAAAAAAGAAGAGCGCTGCTGTCTACGGTGGTGACGTCAGTGCTGACTTATGGGATTCCCATCTAGACCGATGCGCTCCAGTTCCAGGAATCTCGGCGTAAGATCGCTCCCGTCTATCGGCAGAGCGCCCTGAGAGTTGCTAGCGCATACCGCACAGTGTCGGAAGATGCAGTTTGTGTGATCGCCGGAATGCTGCCCATCGAAGTATTGGCTGAAGAGCGGATGTGTCTTTACCGGCGGAGAAGGCACACTACATTGAGCCCAAAAGATCTCAGGGAAAAGGAGAGACGGAACAGCACCAGCCGATGGCAGGTGTTGTGGGATACCTCAGTGAAAGGAAGGTGGACTCACCGTCTAATACCACAGTTAGATATTTGGCTGAACCGTCCCCACGGAGAGGTCAACTACTATCTGACGCAGATGCTCTCAGGACAAAGATGCTTCCTGAAGTATCTTCAGAAATTCAAACTTGAAGAGACCCTGGAGTGCCCGACCTGCAGTGGAGAAGGAGAAGATGCTGAGCACGTGTTTTTCAGATGCAAACGCTTCGCATGGCTTCGCATTAGTTGGGAGACTGCAGTGGAACAGACAGTCCCACCTGAAGACCTGGTGAAAATCATGATTTCATCGAAAGTAGCGTGGGACGCCACGAGCACGTTCGCAGCCGAAGTTCTGAAAGAACTTCGACGCGAGGAGCAGGCCAGGAGGAAGTAATGAGAACATCCGAGAAGAAGGAAGTATTGTCTTCAACCACCTGATGGGAGAGCTGCGGCTAAGACCACCCCTGCGAAGTAATGCCTAACGGCGGTTACATGGGGGGAGTAGAATTACAGTGTCGTGGTCTGTTTTTTAGTCCGTATGGATTGCAAATTTGCCGAGCTGAAAGCAGGTCCCACTTATCGGTGGGCTCGTGGTCGTTACCGTCAAGACCTGACTGACTCGGGCACAACGTGCGTAAAGAGCATTTTCCAGACCATGACGTAGGAAGAAAAAAAAAACACACACACATATTCGAACTTTTTAGATCATATTTAGTTACCCTGACACAAAAAATTGGAAACTTAAACTTGCACGAATACAAAGCTTCCATTTTATTTGAAATAATTTTTCTTTGTTCAACTGTGGAGCAAATAATTTGGAACAAGATAAACAATTTTTATCAACATTGTACATTAATTATTTTCAATATCAAAATATTCATTATAAAGTAATCGTTTCCTCCTAACTCCATAAAACCTTACACAATATATTACAGCTTTTTACAGTAGAGGTAAAATTCTCAGTTTACTAAATAAAATAATAAAATATTGTATACCTTAATTGATTAAATTAAGTAATTTTAATTCGTTCACACTAGAAAAATACGACATAAATAAATTGAGTATTTTTTAGTGTTATTTTACAAGCCACCACGTGGAAAATGATTGTACAAAACCTTTACTGGTTCAACGTTTTAAATACGGAATAACAGTTTTGGAGGGGCAAAGGGAAGGAATTAGTAACTTAAATAAATAATAAATAAAATTTGAGATTCCCGTAATCGCACAATCAATCACACACATACTGCTCATAAAATTGATGACATTTTTTAATATGAAAAACTAATGAATCGAAAAGCGAAAATGAATGATCAGATTTTCTTCTTGCGAGTGAATCCAAAAAATCAATTGAATTTTTTAAAAAGTAAATTCTTCACCAGAAAATTCAAAAAAATATCGATATGTCGAATGCATTCTTTTAAAAAGCGTAAAATATAAATTTATTCTCACGTGACTAATGAACCACTCCAAAGGCTTCTCAATTCACAACAAAGCCAATAATTCACTTGGTAACGAATTTAACTAGTTTTTCTTAATGAACTCAACTTTTTTTTTGTTCATTCTTCCGCTCTTCTTAACAATTAAAACAATCCTATGTACAATTGTTCATCTTATAAAATTCATCAGAGACACAATACAAAACATTTCAATCAATACATTAATTCCCGTATACATTTGATGTTTTTTTCCTAATCAAATGTCTCTGACTATTTCGAGTCAATAAAAAAAAACCATTTACATATTTTCATATGCACTTTCGATGGTAGTTACCGAATGTGCTTTATAAAATGCATAAAATGCATTCTGTAATCTAAGTACAAAAGAAGAAAATTTTACAGTCATTCGTGAAATAACAGGGGAAAAAAATTCCCTAAAAATACTTGAAATGTAGTTTCTTAAGATGAGATTTCTTATCAATTGTTTTCCCTTCCTCAAAAATGTTCCCGAAATTCCATAGTTCATTTCATTCGAATTATAATACAGATTTTCTTTATTATCCAGTAAATTGAACGATCAAAAGAACCGCTCACGTTAATTCGTAAGATTTTTGGAGGGTAAAAAAGAGGGGTAGAGAGATTAAATTTGAAAAATTAACCTAGTCAGCCTTCTGTATTTTCCCGCTTCGCGTGGTACTTGAGCAGTAGCTGCCGGTCGTCCCGGTATACATTATTGTCAGTGTTTGGCATTGACATTGTCAGTATCCGGCTCAGAGCTCGAACTCGATGACTCTGACGTATTAATGTTTGCACTACACCGTGATGAGCGTCTGCTACTTGAGGACGAATGGCGGCATTTTTCACCACGATCCACTCCACCTGAAACCATTCATTAAATAACGAAATTAATAAAAATTAATTTGGCTCAAAGAGAAGGGAAGTGATGATAATAGGGAACCAATGATAATAGGGAAATTAATTCTTCTCCATCATATGAATATTCTCTTTCATAATCTCCAACAATTTGAGTTGCAGGGAATAAGCGAATTTAATAAGCACAAATGATTATTAATAAAAATCCTTTGCAAAATAAGAGAAAAAATACTTACTTGTGGGTGCGGTGTGAACTTGTACAGTGACCAGATCACTGTCCAAAGTGACTCTGTCGCTATCAAAATGAACACTCCATGTGTGATGCGGTCGATGATGTGATGTGGACGGCACTGGTGATGTTCGACTAGACCCGCTTGTATCAGAACCGCCACAGTTCTGTTAGTAGAAAAAATAAACACTGGTTAGCCATGCGCTAATGCACAAATGAGAAAAATCGATTCCAAAGAGTGGGGAAAGGAATCAATAATGGAAAATAATTCAATGATAAAACAATAATTTCTCCAACTGACCTGATTTCCACGTGTGGTGATAGCTTCAACCTTCACCTCCGGCTGAGCACTACACGAATCCTGCGTACTGTTGAGTGAATTTGGTTCCTCAGAAATTGTAGTTAAGGAAGGTTTTGATTGAATTCGTGAACTATCTATTTTATGAGGTCTCCTAGGAGGTGCAGGAGGCTTCGACCGCCTAACAACAGGCGAAGCTGGTGGTGTGGGTGTTGATATCCGATCAGGATGCTCATGAGGAATCACTTCTGGCGATGGTCCCACCAGTGACAATAGGATGGGGAAGAAGAACAATCCATTGGCAGTTCCAATTCCAATCAAACAGATGAGGATGAGGAAAAAGTATCTGACAATGAATTCGAAATCGGAAAATGCCAGCATCATCACTGTTAAGGCTGTTGTTAAGGCACTGTGAACTATAGGGGCAAACATATGCTCGAGGGCGAGACGTACTCGACGATCTCTGCTACCAACACTTGTTATAAAACTCTGAAACAGAAAAAATTCCAAAATTAAAAAATCACATTCACATTTTCCATATAAATGTCAAATGATTTTATTAAATGCAAATCATCTACTTTTCAGATGATTTCTATAAATTAAATAAATTGCACAAGACTTACCAAACAAATGTGAACACTGAAGTGGACAGCAATTCCCACACTGATAACTAGTAAAACTGCAGGTACAGCATTGAGTTTCATTCCCACCAATCTCATTATTCCCGCCAACTGTAATACGACTCCCGCTAGGGAAGTTCCAACCAGCAAAGCTGCCCACAAATTCAAAAGTAGAACTGCCATCACTGCGACACTCACACCCAACGCAGAAATGAGAGCAATTGCCAAACATCTTCTCAAATCCATATACTCCCAAAAGACAAAAGGAATCCCCGATGGGAAATTGGGGAGTCCCTTCTCCTCAAACCTCTTGCAAATAGCCCTGATACTGCTTATGAGCTCAGTGATGGCAGTAGTATCCGTTAATTTATGTAGATAAAATGGCATTTGTGCGTAAGTAAGAGGAATACTCTTCGGAATCTTCAGATCCTCATCGTCCCTAGCGAAAATCCAGGTCCTTGGTTGAGGCCGAAGATTAGCTTGACTACTCTCATAAGCAAGAATATCGTTATGGACCCAAGCACTCAAGTAATTATAAAACGCCCTAGGATTGATAATTCCATCGGAATCCACGAACTTCACCTGCGTCAGAAGGGTCTTATCGACAGGATTATCAGCATGACCAGTCTGCACCAGTAACTTATACGCCAAGATGGCCTCATCACTCGCATTTTTGTACCACCTTTCCTGGGTAATACAACCATTTCTGTAATCCTTGTCAAAGGCAGTCTGCAAATTTCTTAACCAATCCCGAAAGTACTCCAACCAAAATTTCGGCAAACCACCATCATCATTTTTTATGATTCTGTTGACTCTCATGAATGCATCATGATACTCATGCAATAATTTTTGATTATTGGGGTAGTCGAAGTCTCTTCCTGTGATGGCCCACATGTTATAAAATCCAAAATACTTGGTCTGAGCTGTCAAAAAAGCATGTTCATCAGAACCTTGGGGTACCAGGTCAGTCAAGTCTAAGCCGTCCTCAACTTTAATAGCCTGCCAAACACTTCCGGATAGGACAACAGCCAGTATCAAAATTCCAAAGACTTTTGTCGTCGGTTTAGTGACAAATGGGGCGTAATGTTTAGCTGCAAACTTGGTTAATGAAAAAGTTAGACATTCATCTTGAGTGCAACCAGTCAATGTGTCTTCTTCAGAGCTGTATTTATCATTTTCGGTATTCTCAAGTGCACTTTCCCCCACCCACGACTCATTTCTATCATTTCGTTTTGGAAGAATGTCAGTGTGAATCTCCTTCCTGGTCGATCTCACCGAGGAAGATCGATGCTTGACGGTTCGATTCTTATCATTTGAGAGGGCAGGTAAGTAGCAGCAAAAGATATCAAATCTTCCGTACCTTCGCCTTCTTAGATCGATGCTGATCATGGCGGGGAAGACGACAAGCATGGCGGCCAAGTTGAATAGAATGAGAACTCCTGCTTGTAGAGAAAATACTCTCAAGGCAGGAATTGGTATAATAGAGGCTGCGAAAAACGCCGCGACATTGCTCAATCCTTTCAGGAGGACTGACAGTCCAGTTCTTTTCAGTACCAAGCCTGTCTGCTCACTACTGGGAACTTCATTCACTGCTAATTCGGCGTATGTGTGAGTCAGAAGGAAAATGTCATGAACTCCGAGGCCTAGGGCGAGGAAAGGAACAATTTGGGTGGTAATTGCGTTGAAGGGAATTCCCAGGATTGCGCAGAAGCCCAGACCTGCTGCAACTGTTGCACAGACAAGGAGGACACCGGCAATGGCGATGCCTGCTTGAGATTGAACTGGATCCTTCCATCTCAGGAGAACCACTGATGAGTAGAGGAGAACTAGGCCACAACCAATTGCAATATTCATCATCGAAAACTGACTGTATTTCCCCAGAATATCGTTCATCGTGATTGTGCTGAAAGTGTACGAGTTGTAGAGAGCGGAGGCGCCCGATGAGTTCAAGTGTCGCTTCACTTGGTCACTGAATGCACGCTGCCATGTTTCCATAATCAGGGAGGCTTTGTCAACCGTCCATTCGATGCGCTCGGTCTTCATGTGATTTCGGTAGTAATTGTAGAATTCGTGTTCACCCATCAATTGAACAACTGACTGAAGGGCAGCAGCGCGCTTCAGATAACCATTTTCGTTGTGTTCGCCACCACCAACGACGAGTTCTTCTGGCCAGTGCATGTAGTTTGCAGCGTAACCGTAACAACCGCCAGTCAGTTCATAACCGATATCTGGGAGCTGTAAAGAAATAAGAAAATTTAATAGTTAAAATTAAATAGAAATTAAGGAATAGAGAAGAAAATAAAAGGGTTGGTTCATGGAGATACTAGAGAGAACTATAAACATTTGTCACGGCCAATAGAAAACATATCGCCACGGCAGATTGAAAGAACTCCATAAGCTATGCTTATAGAGCTATATAATATACGCCCATTTAACTCTACGATGACAATATTTAACAGTTGTTAACTAACAGCTGTTGAAAGACTTCATCCGCTCTCCCAATAACAGGAGAGACAACCGGCAGGTGTGCGGGACTAATGTCCAAAGAATTCGGCTTCTCAGTTCCCTCTTCATCCCATTCTCTTTGTACCCTGCAGTGAATATTGTCCAGGCGCTCAGAAAAGGAAATGATCGATCCACTCGATAAATTTACGAGGTTTTTTTCTGCATCCTCGGGGTAAAAGAACGAAAGTATAAAAAAAATGGAGAATATGAAAAGGGAGAAGTATGCAGAGTGCTCTCGCCCATTAAGTGCAATTACCTTAACTACGGACAGGAGTACATGGGATGGTGGGCAAAAAGATAGGGGGAAGGCTGGGAGCGGAGAGGGAGAGGTTAAAGTGAAATGAAATACATAAATTGATTGAATAATTAATTACAAGGGATTAATTAATACAAATTTATTCGCTTATTTGTTGGTTTCAATGAAGCAATTTCTCACCCAAGATTTTTTAATTAGTTTTCTAGGTAAATTGTGGATTTCAACTTATCATGAAAATTTCATTCAACACAATTCTGGATCATTTGTAATATATATATATATACCAGAAATAATTCAAACATGTGTGCAATTAATTCCATCCCATGCACCCTTAAGAAAAGGGATAATAAGAAAGGCTACACTCCACGTTAAACATGAGTATTTACTGATGCATCATGAACGTCTGGAATAGCGGTAATCATGTGAAAGAGAAAGAGCACAAATGTTTCTTGTACACACATTCGTGGAAGAAAAATGAAAAAAGCAGTGAAGGAAAAGACGAGGTTGAATGAAGTGATGGGAGGGAGAGGGAGACGAGACACTGAGGCACCGTGTATGTTAATAATGCCAGTGAAATGATGGGTGGGTAATAGCCGGCGGTGTTTAAGCTGTCTCTCTCCGTCTTTTACTCGAGAAAATCTACGGTCGACCACCGGCGTTGCACAATAATGACACACATCTTGCGATTTTATTATTTTAATGCTACCCGTCCATCCACGCGACTTGCATACCCATCGCCTTATTTTTTACCATTTTCATACTGGGGATGTTCATCATATGAGTTGATTTTGTTCATCATCATATGCTCTCTGTATTTTATTAATGTTTCATCATGTTCCTGTGAAATAAGGATTATCATTGGAATGAGCAAATTTTCCATCTGAATGGTTTCACCAGAAAGATTTAAAAAATTATAACGACTACAGCTTGCAAATCTTGAATCAAGATGGTACAAGAGAGGGAAAATAATTAGCAGTTTTTCTTTTGAAATGCAATGAAAAAAAATCGGAGTACTGGTCGATAATTCATCGATTCACTTGTCAATTTTATGACTGTGAAATAAGTTGTTTTACAATTGAAAATTTTATAAGAATTGTCGACTTTTTTTTTCATCATTTTTATTTAGTTGTAACAATTCCCGTCAAAGAACATTCACAGCACATTTATTTCAGAAGGATGCATAAATAGTGCTTTCATTGATATCACTTTGAATAATTTATGAATTATCAACGTTTTTTTTCCATATAAGGGAGTAAGAATCAAATGGTTGAAAGTAAGTGGAAGAATCCCTAGAGATATGAAAAATATTATAAACTTCTTGGCGTATACAGAATGCTAAACTCAACGAATTTGTATTCCTCAATGCTCCTTGAGTTTACGACAGAGGAATACAATCGGCAACATTGTTTCATTCAAGAGGAGCAGAACAGGTACTCACCATTATTATTACGTGTATAACGATTCCATTGAATTTCTGAGATTTTAGTGACACGGGAATTAAAATTAAGAAGTGACAAAAAAACTCGTTTTCGTTTTTACCTGCCGTGAATTCTTGTTCGGCGCGGTGCTCGGACACTCGGGATCGTACGGATCGAGGCAGGGCTTACTCTGATAGCCATTCGTTATTCCGGCTCGTTTCATGTAGTCCTCGAGGGTTTTGAATGGAAAGGTGATATGAAACTCCTTCATCTGTTCCAGGAGAGCGGATGGGTTGAGACTAGTCCACTCGAGTGGCTTCGAATTGTACCTGTAGTGGACCATGAAATTAATGTCAAATTTTAGAAGTATTTATCGAGTTGAATGAATGCATTAAAAATCTTCAAAATTTAAATCAACGGAAATTCAATTGAAATTGGTCTTCGCCCATGTTTTGACAAAATTAATGCGAGGAAAATAACATTGTATTTCCATTTTGACAGGCCAAAAATTATGACAACTATTGGCATGGAAAATTGAAAGACAGAGAATAACAATTGAACACTACCAACGACAAAATCATGAATTGAGAGAATCCATTTGTTCATTTTTCAATTTAATTGCTGAAGGATCTATCAAGATTATTCAGTTGGTTGAAGTATTTACTAACTCATTTGATGTAAAGTTATCCATACAACTTACGGAATATGAACAGTATTATCCATGAGCTTGCTTCCTTCCCAAAAGCAGTCCAGCGGCGTAATAATGGCACAGGGTATAATTTTCTCAAAAATCTGAAAAAAAAGAAAAGTATTGAAACCTTCCAAAATTAAATTCCCATTATTGTAACTCTCTCAAATCTTCGAGAGCTGCCCATAAAACCAACATTCTGAGAAACTGAAATATAATATCTTCAACTTTGCATGACATAACATTACAATTTTGCCTATACTTTCAAAGCAACTTATCCTATGCACATAAACTAATTTCTAGCGGATTGAATCAGTACCCTGAACGTTTTCTCCTCTTTTCTCCCTCAATGCGGAGTTAAGATCAAGTTTTTTATACTAGGTGACGCCTTTTCCGGGCGAGTCGTTAGGAACTCTTGTACAGAGCGATGTAAAACATGCGTAATGTGTAACTTTATCATGATAAACATTAATACGTGAACGATCAAGAAAGAGAAAATGTACACGCAAGTGTAATCATCTTTTTCATATACCTGGTTGATGCTGTTCTCAAGATCGAGATTCGGTATACTCGGTCCATGACACAATTCCTTGAGACCCCACGTGCTGTAAGAAAAAGTTATAATGCTGAGTCATTAACAGAAAATGAAAAGTCATTTATTTATGATTTTGTATTTTATTCGAGTAAATGGAAGTGTGCTCTCGGACAACATCATGGTTATATACAGAGAAAAAAGTTTTAATTTCCAGTAAAAAAAACCTCTGAGTGATCAAAAAATCCTGGAAATCAATGAAATTTTACTTATCTCGAGAAAATTTTTTTTAAACGTCTGTTATTTTAATCAAGTATAATTCTGGTTGAATTGGGGCTCATTTTTTCTTATTTTAAGAAAATTATGGTTCTGGAATTCCGAGCTTTTGACTTGTTAAAATAAGAATCTTAGGACATTCGGAATCTCAAATCAAGAACATTTACGATCTTGAATTGATGATTTCATGTTCATAAATCAAATTCAAAGTAATTCATGTTCAGTTATTCGAGGATTTTACCTCTTACGAATTTCCTTAGGTTAGAAACGCAAAGATTTCTGATTTAAGAATGAACTATTCTCACTTGAAATAAGTATATTTTTGATATTCAATTTTATGGAGTTTTCTCCTGGAATTAAGTAGTCAGTTTCTGATTCTCAGTACAATGCCACCTGGAACTATGAGTTTCGAAAGACATTCGATGAGTTCTGGAAGGTAACACTTTTGCTTCTCTGTGTATACTCACGCATGTTCAATATCATCACTATCATATATGGAAGTATCAACAGATATCCACAAAGTTACATAAGTGATAGACATCAGATTCCTACCCAGGGAACAATTTTTACGGATGCCATCCAAAAGTCCCCAGCAAGACCGATAAATATCCGGAAATTTACCGGTAAATTATTAGCTGGGTACTATTTTTAACGATAGACTTAATGTTTTAATTTGTCCAAAATTTAATTTGATTTGCTGAGATATATTGCAGATTACGAACGATTGAATTTTGAATTTAACTGATAAATCGTCTGCAAACTTTATATCAACCATTGAAGCTATGAAAGGTATACAATAAATCATCTTTATCAGTAGAAAACCAATCCAATTTTATCATGCTCCAAGTAGAGAGAAAAATCATGAGTCTACGATTTTCCTTTCATCTGAAGGATTTGAGGAAAACATGATTGATTTGGTACTTACGTTTCGTACATATCAATAGTAACCTGCGTCGCACTCTTCAACATTGCTAAGTGGTCCTTCAGAGCAGCTGAATGCAACATCTTTCCCCCGGAGTGCCGCGGCGTTTGTATTACGAGCTGATTGAGCTGATGAATAGAGATTGCTGATTCACCGAGGGCCTCTGATACGTATGTCAGTTCTTTCTGCAGTCTGCCTCCATCTGTAAACAAATAAGAAATATTTTTTTTCATTACTTATTCATTTAAAAGAAACAAAATAATTTTTAACCAATCATCGTACTCTATGTTCCAAAAAATAGATTCGTCCTAATAAAATTGTAACTGTTTCTTGAAATTGACACTAAAAACAAAAATAAAATTTTTCATTCACTATACTACGCAATCAATAGAAATTCTCAGAAACCTTCACTTTCCAAGAAGGAAATATTTAAAAAATTCAAAACTACAATACACGGAGAGAAAAATTCAATAAAAATTACCAGAAAAAAAACGTAAAAATTACGTTTCGAAACGTAATCCGCGAGCGAAGTAAAATTCAATAAAAAGTGTGGGTCGAAACTGAAATTGTACGAATCGCCACATAAACTCTACGATTTGGTTCGTAAAAATTAACCACCCGTCTAATGACTCACCGCCGTGGAGACAATAAGTCGTTCCGTAATTTTTCCCGAGCGATTGAGAAATTTGACGGAACGGAATGTAGAAATAACTCACCACCTTCATAAAAATTGTTGAACGTTTAAGAATTTTTGATTTTGGAGGTATAATAAGTCGGGAAGTTTTTGTAAGATTTCCCTTCTTCGGGAAAAATTATGTGACAACTTCATACTTTGTTCGGTGATGAACCTGAGAATTAACTGAACGTTTCAGATTTCTTCTCTTCCACTCCTATAAAAATTGCCGGAAAACGATTCCCCATTGTGGATTACGTGAATTGTTCCGTAATTTTTACTGAATATTTCTCTCCATGTAGTCGAAATGTCGAAATTAAAAGATGTAAACAAAATATTGATACATCATGCCGCATCAAAATTCCTTTGCACCTCCCAACTTCCGTAGAAGAAAAAAACGAAAAATCACGATAGAGATAGTAATCCCGTCAATTGGCAACGAGCTCGTTGTATCCCACCTAGTCGGATTTCACCGTCAAAAATGCCGACGGCGTATTTGCTCGTTCCGCTACGGCGCGGCCCCGAGGACCACCCGTGCAGCACCGCGTCACCAGTAGTGCTCAATCGAAAAAAATCCCTCCCTATTTCCGTAATATGTATCCACCCAATTCAAACGAGTTGAGCGTCACTGCTTGAGTCTGCGGGTGGTCCAGAGGACCGATATCTCCAGATATGTATCCTCGAGGCTGAGTGCCCGGGATTTACACGGAAAAGGTATGAATTTTCTATTGTCAACTGAGTCTTTGGGAAAACGACTAAAAAATTCAAGGGGAGAGGAACTGAAGATAGTAAATCAGTGTCTAATTTTATTATTGCCTCCTTTGGTGAAAGGAAAGGATTCAATTCTAAGGGTAGAATTTATTCAATGTAATTTGAAAAAAAAAAATTCTCTTCGAATGCAATGATTATTTCTCAGCATCGAAAGCTTGGCAATGATAATGATGCAGTTGAATAATATAAAAATACCGCAATAATTTTGTAAATTTTCAATAAACATCTGTCAGCTGTGGAAAAAACCAGCCCACTGCCCAAGATTAGAAAATCCGGATGAATTGTTTTAAATGGAATTTGAGAGTGGGAAATTTTGGCTATTGCGATCATTACCGCACAAATGAAGAGAGAGAGAGAGAGAAAAAATATATAGATATACAAATGGTACAATCGTAACGTTAACCCGTCCACGTGCTTCCTACTGGTCTTAATGCCCTGCAAAATAACGCCGGATGAATCAGCCGGTAGAATGCGGGCGCCTTGGCGTCCCTGTCTCGTAATAAAGACAGTACAGGGCAAGAAAGATGAATGCCAGGAGGCACTTGGAATAAAGGAGTCAACGTGTACGCCTGACCAAAGGGTACGAGGAGAGAGGAGTATTACGGTTTTATAGGTAGAGGGAGAAAATTTCTTGATTTATCGACAGGGCGTCTCTGTAATTATTTATCCGTCTCTGTACGCTATTTGTATCGAGTTATGTTACGGTGGGATAAGAGTACGGGAGAGAGGAGAAGACGGGGAGGCTCAGTTGGTACCCTTCCGGCTACCGTAATTGCAGCCACCAGGACTTTGGCCGTTTATCTAGTGCCGTCGCTCCTATCATGCACACCGGCCTACTTCGATTACCAACTGATCGTTATTTCATTCTAGGCCACATAATTTCTTATTATTGATTGCAATTTTTTGTCATTTTTATCAATTTTTTTTATATAAAATGAATTGAGCAGAAATCTCATAACTAGTTCAGAACAACTGGCAAATTTGATTTTTTTTCTTAGTTCCGAAACTGAGAGATTAAATACAATTTGTTGATAACTTTTTATTTCCTTCTACAACAATAGCCGATATGCTCATGTTACATTTTCCTGTACATCCTTCTCTCGAGTGTTCACTTCCGTATTATGCATATTCAAGCCCTGTAATATATTTGGTTCATCCACTCTCAGTGTCGGCAGTTTGAGAAATGAAGAAAAACTATGAGGAAACACGTGTGGACTGTTTAACGGCGTGTTAAAATAAGTGCCACGTGTGCTTATTGAATTCTCAGTCCTCCTTCGCCCACTTTCCTCGAAAATCCACATCCACCCTGCCACATCTGACAATTTTCTCATGGAGGAAACCCCAGATAATAGGTCGAGATTGTTTTCATAACCTTGCCTAGCTATTTCAAAAGAAAAACAGTGAAGTTAAAGGAAAGCTTTCACGAACTCATCAAGCGAAATGTCGATACTTATGTTCCGCCGGTTGATTCCTTGCGACCAGGAAGGGGGCGTTGATACTGAGATGGATCCGTACATGTCTGAAGTAAAAATGTTTTTTTTCTCAAAGTGTCGGCGAACTTCACAAAGAGCGATGAAAAATCATTTTCATCAGGTCGCTGAGATTTGTTCACGATATGAGAAAATTTACTTCAATCAATGTTTTGATTAAAGTGCCCAGGGTTTGTTAAGATGTTGAATCAATTGTCGATAAACCCGAGTCAAATAAAAATGAAACAAGGTCGGGAAAAAATAGATCAGAATTTGAACTTTTTCATATTGAAATTGAAGAATAATGGAATCGATTAGAAGGAATATTGAATTTGACTACGAATCGTTTTCCTATATTTAACATTATTGAAAGTAGATTTAAACCACCCAACGTCCAGGGCCAAGCGTATGATTCTTGTATAAATTCCCAAACTATTGACCCCAACATTCTAAGGAAATTCATTTTTCTCCAATGATAAAAGTTTGGGGTTGATGGTCATTAAAGAAGAGTACCCAACTTGGTATTCACTGTATACTACAGGGACAGGCCCCTCATAAAAGAAGGACGGAAAAAAACCAAGAGAGAAAAACTTCTTTAGTCTTCCTCTGGTCTCTAGTCACCGCAGTTGTGTACTGGCAGACTGGCACACAGGGGCCCCACTGCTGGACGCTCGGCTGACTGTTCGACTCTCTGGCGCACCATGGAGCTCCAAGCTTGGGGCCACCCACCGCGACCATTCACCGGAACCGAGCCACCATCCAATGCCCGGTGGTGCTCAAATGCTCTGACTCTTCAAAACTCTTCGCCCTCCACCCTTTCACCCCTTCCCCTCACCTTCCTAAAATTCCAATTTTTATTTTTTCCTTCTTCCATCATTCTCAGCTTCATTCTCATTTTCACTGACATTGAGGCAGTACAATGTATCACATTGTCATGAATGAATCGAATATTTAATTTTTGGGAAACTTGGACCGCAAAACTTCATCGTGAAATAACTCATCATCTCTTTGTTTTTTTGTTTTTCATTTCATGCCTAAAAGAGACGTTTTCTTTCATTCACAATTAACCCGTCAATAGGCGCACGATGAGGGAATCCCTCATCGGCTTCTCGTAAGAATACAGCCAAATATCGCCACAGGCGGCGCTGTTCGGAGTTCCGTATCCGTAACACGTGAAAAATTGCGGCCGAGCCAACGAAAATATTTTTTTTTCTACTCAACCCTGACCGATCGACGACTTTTATCATCATCAGACTCAACTAGAAGAGTTACTTGAGGCATTAAAAAAATTTCAGCAAAATATTTGAACTTTTAGAGTATATTTCCTATGCAGTAATTGATTTGAAACGAAAATCAAAACGTAAGCAGGTAAAACAAAGGCGGAGGGAAGAATGTAAGTGTATAAGGGAATACTGAGTTTTTTTATGAAGAAATAAATATGGTAAACATAATGGTAATAATAAAGAGAAGATGAGATCCTTTGTTTATGGCACCGTCCGTCGGCTCTTGGTGCAACAACAACGGATTCCCGGTGGGTCTTTGGACAACGCTCGCTTTCTGACTCTTATCCCCGCTGGGATTCTTACAAAAGCCAACCCTGTAGTTTTCCTTCTTGCATGCTCAAACTTGAGGCATTTATCCCTCTTACTGTCTCATTCTCTGTCCCTCATTTTTTCTTGGTTTTTCTGTTTTGTTCTTTCTTTTATTGTACTAGTATCGTCTCACTCAGTTCCACCGGAGCCATGAGGGCCTAATGAAGATGTAAGCAGTCGCTCGTCCCCCGCTACACTCTCTTCCCCCATGGTACCGTGATTCCTTTTCTCTCCTTTATCTTTTTTCGTCCTTGTTCAATTCATGGTGGAGGTGAAGGGCAAACGTGTCTTCTCGCTCTTTCTTTTGCGGAACCCCACCCCGTCACCTTTTTCCCCCCGCTTTGCGCACACGTTCAATGTGTATATACAGGTCCATCCACAAAAGGAAGGGCCGAGGTTGATCGGCGCGCGCGACCGCGAGGTGTTCATGACCCCCTTGTGCTATACTATTTTTTCCTTCAAGTTTGAAGTTTTTTCTTGTGTAGGGTTATCCAACTTTGAGAGACTGGGACCACAACATGTTTTTTATTTTCATTGTAATTCTTAATAATGAAATTTCGATACAACTCAGTGAAATTGAATGCATTTAGAAGCATTGGCTGGAGGGATTGATTACAAGAAGTAATTCAATCAATTATTGACAAACGGAAGGCGACTGCCGCAGCTGCAAGAGACATCCGGAAGCATCAATCACGCATTTGTGCCCTTTAATCTAATCCTCTTCTATATTGTCACGTTTTTCAAAGGTGAAAATTAGTATAGGACTCAATCACCCAATGAGGATTTTGGTTTCTCACCAACATCAAAATTCCACTTATACCCGAAATGCCCGATCGAGTCGAACTACAACGAAGAGAGCACTGGGTATAAACAACCTTGTGTCTTCAAAGGCGGGTCAACCACTTCTTGGCAAAGCCTTTATACACGGGATGAAGCAGTGGGATGAAGCAACGATTTGGAAAGAAGTCCTAAAAATTTTCTCATTGTCTTCAACCCAAATCCCCTCGACTTATGAGAAATCCTCTAGCCAATATATTCCTGATCATCATCATTATTGCTATGATCTTTTTTTTTTCTCTAAACGTTTTTCCCTCGCCAAAAAGGTCGAAACCCCTCATATGTCGGTAGTTCAGAAATCAACGACTTAAGATACCACGAAAATAATCATAATATTCAGTCCCCTTTCTCTGTTCTCCTCTATCAAAAAAGACACGAGGAAGAACATTCCAGTTGAGAAAAGTCGAACTCGAAATAGCTCGAATGAGAAAAGGTTCAGAGGAAACACCGATAGATAGCATTGAAAAAAATGGCCATTGTGAATGGGCATTTTCATGAGTAGTTTTTGCGAAAATTGGTGCAGTTTTCAAAGCGTATTTCTAACTTTGAATAAAAACAAGCTAATAACAATAATATCTATCAATTCACATTCCCGGTCTATGTACACACTCGTCGAAATCAAAACAGATGAGTCAATTTTTTAAATTAAAAAAAGCTAGAGAAAATTTATGCATTTTTTAGAAAAATTTCTAGTTCTTGGAATCATCGAATGTTATTGTGGGGAAAAGTACTCCGAATTGGTGTTAGGGCATCACAATTAGTTAGAAAATGTCAACAGAAAAATCATTGAATGCATCTGTAAGGGATTGAACTGGAACTGTGAAATTCCATAATTAATGTTTTATATTCTGCCCTAGCAACGTTAAAATTTCCGTGCTAACAGTATAAGATTGCATCTATCATTATAACAACAATCTTTTCATTGCATAAATTTTTAGTTATAAAGATAATTAAAATATTATCCAGTCAGCACAGGAATTAGGGAATTATTTGTTGAAATATAAAAATTGAGCAGGGGATGAATGGAGGCACATTGTTTCCAACCATCCTATACAGTATAATGAGAATAATTATGAATAATTATGTTGGATTTCGGGGTTTTCCCCGAGATCAAAATTCACTCTCCCAAGTTCTTTTATGTTAAGGAAAGGTTTATTGCTTTATGTTGCTATGGGGTCTTCCCTGAAAGTGTAAAATGGGGAAAAGTCCTCTCGGGACGTTTACTGGTGGGTTTTTCCCAAATGTGGGTTTTTCCCACAAGTACACCTGGCGACCAGGCGGGTCAAGAGGAAAAGTCCGAGCGTTTGCTTCAGGGGGTGGAAATTATATTGCCCTCCTAGGTCTATAAACGCCCGGGGCCTCACTAGCAACCATCTTTAGTCTCCCGTAGATATTCATACTGTGAAGTGCCTCCTGACTGTGTAGAGTCTTAGAGATTTTTCAATTAAAGTCTTCACATAGATAAAAAATGTTTATGACGCTGAAGTTGGCAGCCGACTTGGCAGCGAAAGTTCAGGGCCGTAGCAAGGATCTGTGGGGCCCCATACCTTAATACGCAAACTGAAAATTGTTCCTATTTAAGTTCTAAATTCCGAAATGATCTGGAACAGCCTCCCCATTCTCCACAATATGATCAACCCCCTTTGTTCAGGCCAAGGGGGTGGTAGGGAGATGAAAATCTCAATTTTTGTCTTTTTTTTGGGAAGAAAAAATTTCTGCACCATAAATAGCCAGAACCACCAGCACATTGTTATAAAAAAAGATTAAACGAAACACCCTCGACCCCCAGGAAAATGATCAAGTCTTTCAGATTGGTCCAAGGGGGTGCTAGGGGGTGGAGAAATGAAATCTTCGCGTTTTTCAGGGGGAAAAAAATTCTCCGACTCATAATAAAAAAAAACACAAACAAATGTTAATGGAAAAATACTCAGTGCAACTCCCCCT
>NW_021681414.1:75288-106464 GCF_001412515.2 Diachasma alloeum
TATTATTAGTTGGAGATTTTTTTTCCCCCTGAAATACGCGAAAATTCCATTTTTTCACCTCCTTGCACTTCCTTGGACCACTCTGAAAGACTTGATTATTTTTCTGGGGGTTGAGGGAGTCTTTCCTAATATCTTTCAATGGAAATTTGTTGGTGGTTTTGAGTGTTTGGGAGCCAACAATTTTTTTTTCTTTCACTTCAAGGAAAATCAATTTTTGCACCCCTCAAACATCAACAAGTAATGGTTTCAGAGGGGTAAGAATCTTCATGAATGCAGAGGGGTAGTGTCTGAACATTTTCCGATGTCGATAATTGATTTTTACCCCGGTTTTTGAATCATATGTGCACTGGGCCCCAGGGGATCATGATACGCCCCTGTTCTGCTGCCAAGTCGGCTGCTAACTTCAGCGTCATAAAATGTTTCTTATTTTTAAACCCCATAATCCAATAAATTAATTTTGAAGGAATCTTGAAAAAGCAAAAATAAGAACAAAGTACAATGAATAGAAAGTGGTGAAACCAGACTCAATTCCCATTCTAACATATTTGTTTCAAAATATCTGTAACACCCAAAAAAGCTGAGTTTTCATTTACTGTTAGATTATAATGCATTTATCAAAAACTGATCTGTCCTTAAAATGATTCAACTTATCTCGTTTTATCAAATTATCATGAAACCCCGTTTAAAAAATTAAAAGAATAGACAAAATCCTTACCTTGTATCCACAGTTGTTCTACTTTGCTATGCACCTGGATGGACTTGAGTGCTATGCAAAATGTCGCCAACAATAATACCGCCACAAATAGTACCTTGCCCGCGTGCCTCTGAGTAAAATATCCCAATTGGTTCAACTCGTCCTGCAGCTTGCCACGTATCCAAATGGACGATCTTTGACCCTCTGCCTTCCCCTAAAAGTATATCATAATCCATAACATTTCAATCTTCCCTACTTTGGAGACGGAAGTACCGTTTTTGGAGAAAACATGCGGGCGTCAGTAAGCTATAAAGAGATACGTATAAAGACAATGTTTTAATGACGATAAGTGGATATGAGTCGTTATATCCAGAATCTCTGTAACGAGATTCAAATTATTTTACAGATGGTTCGAATACAACAGACCTCTCGAATGATAGGCCAGTCAAATCACGGCTTCGAAATCAAGGATGACAGAAGAAGGATAAAAACCATTGCATATCATGCGGAAAAATGATATGAAACACATACTAACTTTTTTTTATGTTAATTGTTTAAAAAAATTAAAAACTGCAAAATTAAGCGTCCGCGCGATCTTGTTTACTTTACGCTGGCGAAACCGCAATAGATAAGATAAAAATTCATAGAACATAATTTGTAGAGCATTAAATTTCCTATAAAAAAGTCAGGGGGGGGGGGCATACTCTTAATTTCAACCGTTAAGCCGCCAAGCGCGCTCAAAGTTGAATCACGGAAAAGCTGATTTTCTGCCAACACCGAAAAGTCCCTTTTAGTTACAAAATGCAAATAATGTATGAAAATGTTGATTAAAAAATTAGAAAAAAATCTGAATGCATCTTGACCCTTCACAGAATGTCTCCACGAGAGGAATTTTTTAAAAAATCATTTTTAGATTTTTCAGCCATGTTCATTTTGCTCTTTTTTTTTCATTTTTTAACCAAAATTTGTCATAGTATAACTTTTGATTCAGTCATCTGACAGAAATGAAAGAAATAGCTGATTTTTTTCGTTCTCTGCTTTTTATTTTCAGTCTTTTGACATTTTCACTCAATATGCATGTTTAACTATAAATTTGTTGATAAACTAAAAAAAAACTACTTTTTCAACATATAATCTAATTGGAGAAATCTTTGGTTACGCTGAGTAGCTTTAGGGCCAGCGCACAATCAAAAAGAACAGGGAATTGAAAACAAACATTAGGAACAAGGAATAAAGAATAAATTTCAACATTATGTAATTAATGTTTCAACGCACAATAGAGGAATAGGGAATATAACCAAGGAACAAGTGTTGGCATATAGATATAAAATATTGTTTACCTGCCTCCTCCTCATGGCATTGGATCATACATACCCGAAAAAATTTAGTGAAGTACAAAATAAAATGCAGGCAGATGAGGATAAAAAGCAAGATGTTGATGTCAATCAACAGTGTAAAGAGGGGGATGAGTTATTGATTGAATTGATTCGATCCTATCCGCATATATATGGGATAAGAAAAATCCCAGATCTCGATTTATGATTTGATTCGTTGCTCCACATTCATGAACAGAATTCACAATTTGATTGTTTATTTGGCAGTGATGCAATATTTGAATGTTTATTTGCGAGTGGCAAGCAGAATGAATTTTATTGCGCATGTCATCTGTGCTTATATTTTTTGATTGTGCGTTGGATTGTTCTCTGTTCCTCACGCTATATTCCCTGTTCCTAATGTCTGTTCTCAATTCCCTGTTCTTTTTGATTGTGCGCCGGCCCTTATACCAAACTTGAGTCAGTAGGATCATTCCTGAATTGTTTAAAATTTTTCCTTGCATTTGTTAACATAGATTTTTAATAAAAAAGGAAAAGTTTTTGATTTTTTTCATTTTTTCGATATCAAAAAATTCTTTGATTTTTTAAAGATTTTTTTATGTCTTGGAATTTTTCATATTTCTAATACTTAAGGAGTTATGAATTTTTTTAGATTTAACAAAAAATACTCGCTACGCGGCCCCCACTCCGCGCGCTTGACCTCCCCAGTCCTCACGTTCTCCGTGTAGCGGAACGTCCCCAAGTGTCCATTGATTCTTTATCAATATAAAAGTGCAAAAATTACAACAAGTTTTGACTCCCCGTCAAATTGAAATTAAAAAGAAATAGTATTTTTCCGGCCTGTTGCGATGGGGTTTTTTACTCGTGTGGCGTTGGCCTCCGAGCCGTAGGCGAGGACTTGCCAACCACACGAGTGAAAAAACCCCATCGCAACAGCCCAGGAACAATATTTTTCTGTAGTGATTTTCAAGTTTTCGAGTTTGGGAAGTATGTAATACCAATTCCCAGACGAGAAATCGTGAGAAGCAGTACAGAAAAAACTATTTCATGAATATCATTTCTTATCCAATTTGCACCGCAATTACAGAGGTTTAAAACAGAAATTCTCATGGAATTTGTGCATTTAATTGTTAATAAAAAAGGTCGTTGTAATTTTTGCATTTTTATATTGATAAAGAACCAATGGAATCTTTTGGGGACGTTCCGCTACATAGAGAACGTGGGGAGTGGGGAGTTCATGCGCGCGGAGTGGGGGCCGCGCGACGAGAACTTTTTCTTAAGGGGTAACGGAACCGACCACAAAAAGACGTTTACCAAAAACAAGTTTTCTTGGATTCTATGCAATGAGAATCAATGAAACTTTTTCCCCGTACTGAAAGTAGCGGAACCCATCGCTTTCTTCTCATACTTGTCTTATTTATGCAAAAAAAAATTGCAAATTATTTAACGGCAAGGATCAGGGCAAGGCCGACGCCATTTTATTTGTAGGAATATGCCAAGTCATGGTAGAAAAACCGATTTTTTGCAGATTTTTCTTAGCCGATAGCTATTTTCATGAGTAGAGAGCGATCGAGTGAGGTCCAAGACACAGATTTTGAGTACAAAAACGTACTTTCGTTACGTAATTTTCGTAAAAACTTGTTTATGATGATTGGGTGGTATCCAGGAGGTAACATGTCCTTTACAGGGCACCAATTGTAAGAGGGAAGTACTTTTACGAGTCAGAAGATGATGTAGAATGTTTCCATACCATTATTATTTACTTATATCCATTTATTTATATTTTATGGGGTTTTGTACTTTTCATGTACAAAATACAAAAAAACACGGGAACCTGCAATACCGATAGGGGGGACCCTTAACCTCTACGTGCGACGGGTTCCGTTACCCCTTAAGGGGAAACGGAATCCCTGCGTTTATATGAATCTTTAGAATTGTGTTTTCTCCTGCAATTATTATTTTTTATTCATTGAACTACTTCATTGACTCAACAATGCGATAATCGAGTCGATAAAGTAATTTCATAGATAAAAATTAATAATTGTAAGAGAAAACACAATTCTAAGATTTTATGTAGACAAAGGGGATCCGTCTCCCCTTAAATCTAAAAAAATTTACAACTCAAGCATTAGAAATATGGAAAAATTTCAAGATATGAAAAAAATCAAAGAATTTTTTAAGATCGAAAAAATGAAAAAAATCGGAAATTTTGCCTATTTTTTATTAAAAACCTATGTTAACAAATGCAAGAAAAAATCTGAAAGAATTCAGGAATGATCCTACTGACTCAAGTTTGGTATAAAGCTACTCAGCGTAACCAAAAATGTCTCCAGTTAGATGATATGTTGGAAAAATAGTTTTTCTGTACTGCTTCTCACGATTTCTTGTCTGGGAATTAGTATTACATACTTCCCAAACTCGAAAACTTGAAAATCACTACAGAAAAATATTGTTCCTGGGCTGTAGCGATGGGGTTTTTTACTCGTGTGGCATTGGCCTCCGAGCCGTAGGCGAGGACTGGCCAACCACACGAGTTTATGGTTAAATATGCAAATTGAGTGAAAATGTCAAAAGAGTGAAAATAAAGAACAGAGAACAAAAAAAATCAGCAATTTCTTTTATTCCCGTTAGATGACTGAATCAAAAGTTTTGTAACTAAAATGGACTTTTCGGTGTTAGCAGAAAATCAGCTTTTCCGTGATTCCACTTTGAGCGCGCCTGGCGACTTAACGGTTGAAATTAGGAATATGCCGCTAGTGACTTTTTTGTAGGAAATTTAATACTCTACAAATTATGTCTTATGGATTTTTATCCTATCTATTATGGTTTCATCAGCGCAAAGCAAAAAGAGTCGTGCGGACGCTTTATTTTGCAGTTTTGGATTTTTTTAAACAATTTCCCGCTCCGCTAGAATCTCAAAAACTTAGTATGTGTTTCATATCATTTTCCGCATGATATGCTATGGTTTTTATCCATCTTCTATCATCCTTGATTTCAGCCACAATAAAGTCCTTATTTGACTGGCCTATGATGAAAATCTGTGAGGTTGAAGTGATTGGGAAATAGTTATTTTCATCACAAGGTCCACAAAGTATTTTGAGCCTTCGGCTCGGCCTACAAAGCCACATTTGTCAGAAAATACTTTTGGACCGTGTGATGAATGCAATTTTTCGTCAGAAGGCCCGTAAACCGCGATCTAACCGAGTGAAGCGAGGTTGGAATCGCGGTTTACCGGGCCTTCTGACGAAAAGAATAATTATGGGGAGAAAAACAATCCGAGGTAGACTTTGAGGAGTTATGTGAGACTACTGGAATTCCTCATGGATTTCACTAGTGATGCCGCAAAATATTTCATGAGACATCACGAGACAAAACTTCGGAGTGATGATCTCAGTCTCAATGAACATAGAAATCTTTGCTTTTGTCTGTCTCAAAATACGCAATATCGATTCCTCTCGGGATCACTCCGAGTCAATTTATTTCATCTCGGTTTCTACTTTTTCGCTTTTTTTATATGTAAAAAACCGAGAGGAGACAAACCGAGATTTTATATTAAAAAATACGAAAAACTTGAGAACGAGATGAGATAAATTGACTCGGAGTCATCAAGAGAGGAGTCGATACTGTGTATTTCGAGACTGAGACGAGAGCAATGATTTCCGTGTTCATTGAGAACGAGATCATCTCTCCAAAGGTTTTTCTCGTAAAGTGTCTCGGGGCATCACTAGATTTGACCTAGCTTATTTGGGGTTAGATTATGGGGGTGATCCATCCAATAAACAGTTCACAAGGAATGCACATGTATCGGTGGATGGAAATATAATCCATTGATAAAGTGGGTCTATCCATTTACGGCACATTCTATTGGATCAGAATTCTATTCTTGATTTGCATGCTCTTTTCCTAACTTATTAATTTTCACTAGGTCATTTAGAGTGGAGTCTAAATGTCTCTCAATATTCACGAGACTTTTAGTTCACATGCCGAGGTACTATCTGACAGGGTGGTAGGGTCCCCCAAATAATTTGTGTGGATTCAATATTTTTTCAGTCACTGATGTCGAATTTGTTGAGCGGCCAAAAAATGAGCGTTTCAATTGTCGTCAACAATTTTATTCGCTTTAAATGTGTTATCTTATTTTTTTTTTTTGAAATCTACTTTTTTTTTCGTATCCACCAGAGTAGATAGCGAAAAAAAAGTTGAATTCTAAAAAGGCCCTCCAATTATTTTTATACCATACGTGCGTGAAATCCGGCCGGTTTCAGTTGAGTGTCGACGCACAGAAAGTGCCGGGTTTTACACTGTAGATGTGTGGAACCCTACACATCTGTATAATCCCGTGCGTAACCCATGGGCATGCGCAAATGCACGGGTCGATGCGCAGATCGATGCGCAAATGGTCGTTGCAATATCATCGTTGGATTCCACACACCCATTGCGCATCGACTCGCGCATCGACTCATAACATCGCCCGCTGCCTCACTTGTTGGTATCCACATAACCTTCACAATATTCTGTCATTAAATTTATTCGTTTATTCAATATAAAAGCAGTGAAATTAAATGGACAACTACATCATACCCGACAGTGACGAGGAGTTGATCTCTCGAGAGATTTATTTGATGGAGATTCGACATTCCTCACCGAAGCAACCGTCGGTTCTCCGCCAAATAAAAAGCTGTATCTGGATGATGAAAATGATGAAAATAACAACTGGAATGATGAAAATCTTCCACCAGAAATTTCGAAATCAGGACAAGAAGTGAGGAATAATTTGATCCCCGAAAAATCGGTTGATAAATACAAGACTGTCTATGAAATTTCACCCAATTAAATTTAGAAATTTGATTTTAAACAATTTCCAAGTCTGAACTTTTTTTTTATNCTCCGCCCCTCGGCCAGGGGCTCCGCCCCTGCACCCCACGGGGGCTTCGCCCCTCGGCCCCACCAGGAACTTCGTCCCTGGACCCCCTTCTGCCCTCCCCCCTCCTTTTCACCGCGCACGCACTTATGGTATAAAATAGCATACACAACTCGTGCGGGCAGCAAGCGGCTGCTTGCTTCCCGCACTTGTTGCGTAATATACTATTATTTTTTATTTTTATTCATATTTCTTTCCTACTACTATTACGGTTTTATAGGCTCCCCATTCGTCTGCCTTGCCACTCCCACTTCTCTTCTGATTTTTTCTGCGTTACCATGGGCCGTCTTACTCTTAAGGATAATCGGACGAGGAGGAAATGTAGGAGGTGAGGCGGAGGGGTTTCTATTATTTTCCTGCAGAAAACCAATCGCTGAACAAAAGAATTTTTTCCATTCGGATTCAAAATTCAGGCAATATTAGGGAGTATCTCCGGTTAAAAATTATTTTTGGAGCTAATCAAATTTATTTGTATCTGTTCCACGCATTGAATGGTTTTCAGATTGTTTTTTTTTTTAATAAATGAAAAAATATTAATCCATGTGAAAAAGTGGCAACATCGTCGGTAGTGTTTTTTTTTTAGCTCCGTAAAGTTAGGCAGCCAGGGTACTCGGATCGAACCCGGACCTAGGCCAAAATTACCTGCTTTTTACCTGCTTTTTTCTGTGCAAAAAAAAAAATTTGTGCTCAAATATTTTCTTCGGAAAATCAATTTTCATTATTTTGACGTCAAGTCAGGCGGCCAAACGACCTGGAAAATATTGGCATGTATGCTCGCGTATAGTACTATTTATCAGCTAATTTTCTGCGGAGGAAAACTCGGGAAAAAAATAATTTTTCCGGAAAAATGAAATTTTCGAAATGTACCTAGATAACAACTGATTGGGAGGGTCAAAAAAATTAATGGGGGAAGTAAAGAACATTATCTGCTTTCATTCGAAACTCAGTAGGAATTTTCTGCTCCATGGAAAAGTGCTTAAATTATAATTAAAATTTCCCTAGAATTTCCCACCCGCTCCTCCCACCTGAAAATCAGTCCAGGGCCCTCGGAAAATTACCTGCTGTCATTGGAGACTCGGTAGGAATTTTCTGCTCCATGGAAAACTAGTAAAATCATAATTAAAATTTCCTCAGAATTTCCCACCCACCCCTCCCACATAAAAATCGGTCCAAGGCCCTCAGAAAATTACCTGCTGTCATCTGAAACTCAGTAGGAATTTTCTGCTTCATAGAAAACTAGTAAAATCATAATTAAAAATTCCTCAGAATTTCCCACCCACCCCTCCCCCATGAAAATCAGTCCAGGGCCCTCAGAAAATTACCTGCTGTCATCTGAGACTCCGTAGCAATTTTCTGCTCCATGGAAAACTAGTAAAATCATATTTAAAATTTCCTCAGAATTTCCCATCCGCCCCTCCCACATGAAAATCAGTCCAGGGCCCTCAGAAAATTACCTGCTGTCATCTGAGACTCCGTAGCAATTTTCTGCTCCATGGAAAACTAGTAAAATCATATTTAAAATTTCCTCAGAATTTCCCATCCGCCCCTCCCACATGAAAATCAGTCCAGGGCCCTCAGAAAATTACCTGCTGTTTATTTTGCATTTACTTGCAATTTACTTGCAATTACTTGCATTTTCATGTGGGAGGCGTGGGTGGGAAATTCTGTGGAAATTTTAATTATGATTTTACTACTTTTCCATGGAGCAGAAAATTCCTACTGAGTTTCAGATGACAGCAGGTAATTCTCCGAGGGCCCTGGACTGATTTTCATGTGGGAGGGGTGGGTGTTAAATTCTGAGTAAATTTTAAATATGATTTTACTAGTTTTCCATGGAGCAGAAAATTCCTACTGAGTTTCAGATGACAGCAGGTAATTTTCCGAGGGCTCTGAACTGATTTTCATGTGGGAGGCGTGGGTGGGAAATTCTGTGGAAATTCTAATTATGATTTTACTACTTTTCCATGGAGCAGAAAATTCCTACTGAGTTTCAGATGACAGCAGGTAATTCTCCGAGGGCCCTGGACTGATTTTCATGTGGAAGGGGTGGGGGGGAAATTCTGAGGAAATTTTAATTATGATTTTACTAGTTTTCCATGGAGCAGAAAATTCCTACCGAGTCTCCAATGACAGCAGGTAATTTTCCGAGGGCCCTGGACTGATTTTCAGGTGGGAGGAGCGGGTGGGAAATTCTAGGGAAATTTTAATTATGATTTAAGCACTGTTCCATGGAGCAGAAAATTCCTACTGAGTTTCGAATGAAAGCAGATAATGTTCTTTAGTTCCCCCATTAATTTTTTTGACCCTCCCAATCAGTTGTTGTCTAGGTACATTTCGAAAATTTCATTTTTTCGGAAAAATTATTCTTTTCCCGTTTTCCTCCGCAGAAAATTAGCTGATAAATAGTACTATACGCGAGCATACATGCCAATATTTTCCAGGTCGTTTGGCCGCCTGACTTGACGTCAAAATAATGAAAATTGATTTTCCGAAGAAAATATTTGAGCAGAAAAAATTTTTTTTGCACAGAAAAAAAGCAGGTAAAAAACAGGTAATTTTGGCCTAGGTCCGGGTCCGATCCGAGTACCCTGACTGCCTAACTTTACGAAGCTACGTTTAAAGTGACCGCGCTACCCCCACCCGATTGGTACTTGAGATGTTACTGCTCGTTTGGGCTGTGTGCGCAGAAATTTCATTTTTCAGTACTTTTTTCGCTATTATTAATAAACAATGCTCCTAGGCGATCTTTTTCATCTATGTTTTTCACTCAAAAAATCATTGATCATATGTTCTAAATGTGTCTAAAGTTTCATGACTTTGGCTGCTTTTTTTTCTTGGGTTTTGCAGTTTTTTTTGTGATTTCCATAAGATCACGGGTTAAATGACCACTTTTTCAAAAATTCATAATAAATTAACCATGTTCCCCAGTAGTTTGAAACTTTGCACACGTCTTTTCCATCATTTAAAGAATACGTAAAAAATAAAAGCGAAAAATGGCTGCTTTTTTTCTAACCCTCCGGGCTCACCCGATTATCCTTAACTGTACCCCATTCGGGCTAGGACTGCAAGGGAAACCATGGAAAACCCCCGTCGTACAGCCGGCTGATTGTGCAAAGCCCTAATGTGCCCTTCTGTCACACTGACTAGAGGGGCACATTAGGCCACTGCACCGTGCCTACCTTCCGAAATTGTTGGGCGGGGGTATTCCTAAGCGGTCACCCATCCAAGTACTAACCGCGCTAAACGCAGCTGCACTCGGATGTCCACCGGAGTAACACCTAACTCACCCAACCATTACGGTCGGTCGCTCCTCCAATTATTTACAATCATTTTTGTTTTTTTTTTTAGAATTGCGATCAACAATTCGGTTGAAGAAATATGCGCGATGGAAAAGTTACGAGATCGTTTCTCTCCTCCACTCCCCAAACGCCACATTGACTGGACCACCGTAAACGGCAGTCGTGTAACGCTCTTTCTCTCTCTTCAACCAATTGGTTTATCGAAATTCAGCAAAAGATTAAAAATAATCTAAAGAACTAGAGATAACATTTTTCAATTCAACCATTTTATTGTATCTGTGATTGTTTTCGTGATTATCGGTTTCGAAAACTCAAATTATTAGTAACAATTGAAACGTCAATTTTCCGACCAGTTGATCAACAAATTCGGATTCAGCGACCGAAAAAACATTAAATCTACCTAAATTACTTTGAGGACTTCACCACTGACACATTGACACCACTGACACACAAAGTCAAAATGATAAAGAATGCTCCTTATCGGTGAGGATTTTTTGGTTTTTTCCGCCACAATCAGGGAAATTTTTATATCTCCCAAAAAAATGATGAACAATTGCAAAAAAACTAGTGGTTGATAAATAAAATTGTGCCTGAAAGTACATATGAGTTCCATAATTTAGATTTTCTAAGAAAGTCATTTGAAAAAATGATACGGGAAATTATGAGTTTTGGGGCAAATTGAATGTAAAAAAAAATGGGCCAAGAAAAAGTTTTGTTTGATTCCTACTTGGAAGTCGAAATTTTTTAAAAATTTATAGAAATAAAAAAGGAAGCCGAGCAGGACCAACGTCCTTAGCGCGGATCAAAGGATGGAGGATTAGATTGATACAGACATTGAGTTGAAAAGCTCCGCGCCAAGAACGTTGGTCCTGCTCCTACTGATTTTTTATTTTATGGAGAATTTTTTTAGAATCCTTATTCCATTGAGAACTATTTTTCTCATAGAAACCTGATTGTGCACTATCACCATTTATTCAAAATTCCTGACTTGGCTTCCTTCTTTATTTCTATGTATTTTTAAAAAATTTCGACTTCCCAGTAGGAATCAAACAAAACTTTTTCTTGGCCCAGTTTTTTTACAAAAACATTTGTTGTTGTGTTTTTAGGCAGATTACATTATTTTTTCCAAAATAAGCAAGGAATGTTTTTACATCCGGTGAAATTTGTTCTTTTCAATTCAATTTAACTCATCCATTTTTCATAAGACAGAACATTTTTTGAATCAACAATTGAAGGGAAATAAACAATTCTACTCCAGATTTATTGTCTCCACCGAATTTCAATTTTTAATCATCTATTAATAATTTTCTGACTTGATTTGGTTCCGCATTCAATTTTTGCTGTGATGATTCCTATATGGATTGTATTTCTTGGAAAGATGAATTGATTTCCTTATAGGAATAGTCGAACAAAATGTTCACAAAGAATTCTTTTTGAAAACAAATTTAATTTTTTTTTGTTTTTAAAAATATTAGAGAAACATTGGGTGGAATGGACTCTTCTGACTTCTTATTTCAATATTTATAACCAAGGAACAAATTTATCGATTGAGCTCAGTCTAATAAGCTTATTACAAAGGGGCTTACTGTACTTTAATTTTAAAAAAAATCTATTTCATCAACACTTCAATAAGACATCAACATTTTGAAAAGGGTTCAAAGTGTCCACTTAATCCCACCGTCTCCAATTTTTCCAAAATAATCACAAAATTGTTCGCATTTCACTGTCACTTAATTTAGAGAATTTTTTTCCACGGAATAAAAACATTTTCTGTTACACTCGGAGAAAAATAACTATTTTCTTTTTAACTTCAACTATTCACGGACATTTAATACTTGATCACACAATATTTTCGACACATCTCACTTTTGTCACATTCCAAACATAAACCGATAACCTCACAAACAGTGCATAAACTACATTTATGTCTGAGATCCGCATATGAATATAGATATGGCGGGATGAAATTCGAATGTTCGACAAGAGAAAACAAAATAGAACACCGAATCGATTTTCCGTTCCATTCTAATAAGTGATTTAACGTGCAGAAGAACATTTCCCGTGGTTCTCCATAACAACATCACAACCCACATTCAAATGCACTGGGGGCAACACTTCAACGTTGGATATGAGACTCAGTTGGATCGGCGCTGCCAACGTTACAACTTGATTCTCCGACTTTATAATGTGTATCGCGAGAATGTGAATATAAACCCGTTGCTATGCTCGTATCTTTTTTCCTGTTAATCCAAAAAATACCATAGTTACACCGTTGAACAGCTCATAGGCGATTTATATAATGTAACTAACGACACTTTCCCGATTTGTCGTTCCGTTTTCATTATACTGAATGTAAATCATTTAGAGGTAGTGGAGGAGGAAGTTCTGTCGTGTATAGATACGCGGTGCGTTCGGCCTGATGTTTTGCTCAGTCGGTCAAAACTTTTTTCTTGGCAAGAGAGAGAGAGAGAGGAGAGAGAGAGAGGAGAGAGAGGAGGGAGAGAGAGAGGAGAGAGAGAGGAGGGAGAGAGAGAGGAGAGAGAGAGGAGAAAGAGAGGAGAGAGAGAGGAGAGAGAGAGAGAGAGAGAGACATCGCAGGTTTACCAACTCGAAATAACCACAGTAATGATCTGTGCGGCATTGTCATGTTTCCAATGCCTTTTAATATTGTGTCAATAATTAGAAAAACATTCAATAAAAATAATTGGAAACTCATAAGTGATAAGAGAAGAACAGTGAATTAATCTGACAGAAGCAAGTCAATATTTAAAAAATGATCGAATAACTGAAATGACGAAACTGAAATTATCACTTGAAAATGTACAGACATATTAAAGTTTTCGTAATGTTCAAATAACAGGGCATTCATTAAAATCGAAAAATTTTCTGGATGTTTTACATTTCATGGAGTGGAAAGTATGATGCCGCAGTAACATGTAACTTTACATCATTAATAGGCAAATAGACATTTTACAAACATTTAATTATTTCATTGTACCTAGTGGAGATTATCCAGAATTATCCCAAGGTTATAAAAGCAGGAATCACGGAAACTTAAGTAGAGAAATATTTGAACAAATACGAATAAAAAGAGTATTGGTTGCCTATTGTAAATTAAAAAATTGTCCCTGCAGTGATTTAAGTATCGTTCTAATTACCAATAATCTATTCGCATTTTCAATGAAAGATATTATTTCGACCGGTATATTCATATTCTGTATGAACAAGTTCTGAAATTTGGAGATGTGGAGGAGGCCTCGGTAACTCAATTGGCAGAGCACCAGTCCATGTAAATAATGGCTGTTTTCATTGCTCAAGCCCAAAAAGGGCTCTTTTACCGACGGTAGTTAAGCATGAGAAGTAGGTCTTTTTACCGTTGAGCAGTATAAAAGTGAGAAATGCACTACTTAGGAGTGAAAAAGTGAGAAATGCACTCCTTAGGACTGAAAAACGTGTGGCGCCACCCAGCGTTAATGTACCAAAATATAAAACTACATATAAAAACTGATAAATTCAGCCAGTGAATCCCCTTCATTATCTTCAAAATTGTTAAATTTTAAATTTGAAAATACACCTGAAAATTAAAATGAAAAATAAATTATTAAAAAATCTTAATTTTGATAATAATAATATTAGAAATATCATTTCATAGAAAATTTTTTATNTTCTCCGCCTTAGCACGTAATATACTATTATTGAATAAAAAACTTGGTTAAACAAAAAAAGCAGAGCACCAGTTCATGTAAATAATGACTATTTATTGAATAAAAAAGTTGGTTAAGGGGAGACCGCGGTGAAATTTGAAAAGCCCAGGGGGTTGTCTTTATCATGCTGATAACTTTAATACATATTTTTCATGCTTAGAAAATGAGAAAAAACTGAGTTTCAATTTTTTTCACGGACAGCATGTGGCTGTACAGGCAGGGAATCTACAACATAGTCCCCTTGCCAGGGTTTTCGATGGATTGATTTGAATTTTGGTTACCACACATAAAATATACTAACAAAAAAAGTTATTACAGCTTTTTTGAAAATTCCAATTTTTCGAGTAGAAAAAGGCAAAATGAAAAAATGCACAATTCAAAATTCGAAAATGGGAAATGCAAAATAAATGAACGAAAAAATCTGAAAAAAATTGTAGTTCATTGGCGTATTATAGCCTTGAATTTGTACCATTCTAGCATACGATGGTCTTCACCAATCCTGAGAAAAAAAATCGAAAACCTCAAAAAATGAAAGTTTTTGAAAACACTCTAATAACTTTTTATTTTAAATATATTTTGTGTGTGGAAACCAAAATTCAAGTTAATTCATCGAAAACCTTGGTCAGGGGACTATTTTGTAGATTTTATCCTTGTACAGTCACATGCCGTCAATGAAAAAAATTGCAGCTCGGTTTTTTCCCATTTTTTAAGTGGAAAAAATAAGTACTGAAGTTATCAACATGATAGAGACAACCCCCTGGAACTTTCAAATTTCACCGCGGTCTCCCCTTAAACAAAAAAAGCAGAGCACCGGTCCGGCAAACTGGAGATGTAGAAAATCATACCCCACTTGAGTTGGAATCCGTGTGCCTCCGAATTTTTTAATTTGTGCATTGTTAATTATTTATGTGTTCCCCTCGTATAGAGGTTTGGAAAGTCGAGAGATGGCATATAGCATCCTGTTTTCCATGTAATTTGTACCTTAAAAAAAATATCTATGGTTTGACCGCGTAGAATTGTCTGGGGATAATACGGACTTTTCGAATTGTTTTCCCGCGAAAATACCCCAAAATTTCTCCACCAAATAAGACGCAATAAGGAGTTATTACATCGTCCCATGTTGCACGTAAAATCCAGAAGTACACACGAGATGTGGGGGAGGAGGGGTACCCCAGCAACATTGCGCGAGCGGCAACGCTGCATACTACCTGGTGGCCATTCTGACAATGTGCCTTGTGGACCACCCACAACAATACCTATCTTTCCTGTCCCTGTGGAGTGAGGAAGAAAAAGGAGTCGTCGAGGTAGAATGGAAAGGATATAGGCGCACACCCATCCTACTATCTCCTTGTTCGATACTAAAACTAAGGGGGGGGGGGAGAGTTACCTTTACAGTTACATTCGCTGGAACGATTCTACCCCGGTATTTGGAAAAAAATTAGAAAAAAACAAAGCAAAAACTGTAAAAGGTAGAAGGATAGATTGTGATTGAAAGGAAAAAAGTAAGGATTACAAGGTGGTTTTGCATATCCACGTACAGTAGCCGAGTATCAAGTGGCAAAAGGCGTTTTTCCATTCAATTAAACATGAAGAGTGTAGAGAAACTGTGGATGCCTTTTTTTTCCCAAACTAGAAAGCTAGGGTTTCGGGTAACATTATATCCTTCAAACATTTTGGAGTAACAGGTAAATCCTGGTTGCCACATGGGACCACGTTTTTTTTGTTCACCGTAGAATCACGGGCGATAGAGTAGAAACAAATTGATTAATCCATACAAGTGACGGGAATCTCTGGAATTTTATTCAAACAATAAAGAAAAATGCAATAAAAAAATTTCACTTGAAAAATTATTTATGTTCGTCATATTTCTTCAAAACTTTCTAGAGAATTCACTGAAAACATTATTGTTTACTCACTGGAAAATTTTTAGAGTCATATTCCAGTGCAAGAGGATCGAGTGTCAGTCCGGGTGGTCCCTGAATCAAGCCACAAAGCATGTAGATAATTTTTACGATGACTACGAGTGAGTTTAAAATCAAGATTTGTTGTTTTTTTTTTACTTTTAGTGACTTCGGGCGAAGGGATGCGGTGGTATAATAACAGTAGCTGGATTTTTGGCTCTTTCAGAACCTGGATGAAGTCGTCAACGACTGCGGTGGTCGAATAAAACGCGTTTGGGACCTTCGGTGGAGTGGGAAGGCGAGGGGAGAGGGACATGGTCAGGTTTTAGCTCCAGGTACACAGAAAGGAAGAGAAAAAACAAAAAGGAGAAGAATATTTTTATTTTGCCATTTTTTTCCCCTCAAATTTTGAAACTTTTCAAGTTTTATGGATATTTTTGCGAGGTGAGAAGGAGGGAGGTAATCGACCTTTTTCCGGTTTCCGTAAATTCCTGAGAAGAGCAAACAAAATATTCAATCGGGGCTATCAAATTGCATGTCTTAAAAATTGAAAAACGCTATACAAGAAAAAAAACAACGCCCTGTCAATAGATTATCAACATGAAGGGAAAGGGATTGTTACACCTATTGAATGGAGGCAATCTCTGCTCAGAAATGTGATCATATGATATCGATTATTTGTCAAATTGATTTTTTCAACTTGATGTAATGTGCAAATGTAAACTATGGAATCTGATATCCATCATTATATCTTCAGTTACGAAACTTCACAAAAACGGAAAACTATACTCTTTAATATATTTCCAAATGCTCGTCTCATAAATTATTTCTGAGTTACTGATTATATGACATGTAAGAAACACGTTCCATTACCCAATAAATTTACAACATTTCTACGGTACCGCATCGTGAGACATATATATGAAGAGGGCGCATATTCAATCTCGAATATGAAGAGTCCAATATAACCGAGTGAATATCCATTTCTTCAGTAAAAATTGAAAACCCCACGGACTATTGGAAACTTCCCCTACATTTCTGTGACTGCTTTATAGAGTTTACAACTATTGCAGCCGTAGAGACGTAAGTGTGAAAATCACTTCAACCCAGTGGTAATATAAATTATTGTTGAAACATATCTTTCACCGCCGAGATTATATTCATCTTATCATATTGAATTCTCGTTATTAGCCTCGTGACGTTTGGAATCCAATGTGCAGTTCATCACCAGATTATCAAAGGATTTCAATTGCTATTGAGATTGTAAAGAACTTGAAATTCACAGTACAAGCCCTCCCCCCATTTCCTGTTTCTCACTTCTTACACGAGTCAAGGGAAAAAAGATTATTCCAGGAATCGTCTTCAAGGGATCCTTTGGTGCTTCACCGACCGTTTGAAAGATCGTTTCGGCTTCACGTATAAACTTAAAACTCCTCCCCAAACATAACCAAGCATTCACCTTTCACATATTTTCGAGGAAAAACCAATTTCTTACCTAAAAATGAAAAATTTCCTGCGATGAACGCAATTTCTTTTTCCATTAATTCGCCTATCTACTCTTTTTTTAAAATCACCAGGAAAAAAAACAGTCCGGACCACCCACGTGTGTGAAAGCTAACCGCTAACAGTCCCCTTTGAATACCACTCCCGAGTACAGTCTGATCGAAAATATTTCAATAAACCTGCGAATAATAATTTCCCAGAGAAAAAAATAAATAAATTCGTGGTGACACCGACGACAGGACAGAACGTATTGCAGTGAGTTCAGTGGCCAATGCAGAATGTAAACAATGTAATGCAACCAAAGAGGTGAAGGATAAATGAAAACAAACCTTAATGATTTGATCCAATGCAATTTCTGCATCAGCCCAACTCGGTCTGACATATAAATCAGACTCGTGTCTACGTCTATCATCATCATCGATTGTTCGAATATTTTGTGAATCGTGAGTGCCATTTTGCTGCTGTGACTGTGCCGTTGATGCAGTAGGGCGTCCCGCTAGGATCCCTGTAGGGCCGGACGCAGTGACCATGATCCGTCATGCATTTGTCCCGGTACACACTCACTGTGAAATTATTATTAATATTCTCAGCTTACCCCAACCCCTCACTTTGCTTGTCAACAAAATCATTAAATAAATCACTTGTTTATTGGGACACTTGGAGATTCGAGGGGACCCGAGGACCCGCAATCACGCGTAACCCTCATCCACTATTTTTTTGAAAATTATTTGGAGATTTTGTGACTAATTTATTGATGATCTTTCCAAGTAATATTGAGGCACTGACACTGTTACACTGCTAATACCACAGGGAGACGATGGTTTTACGATTGAGAAATCCTCTGGAGCGAAGAGAAACGAGGGCAAGGTAAATTAAGAGAATACACTGCGTTTTTAAGTTGGTTTATTTCACTTAAACGGGAATGAACACAATTTTATGACGATATTTTTTTTCAATCGCACAGTTTGCCGGCTACGATCGACACTCAGTGCCGTCTACGTTGATACTAAGGGAAGTGTCGGAGCCACATTTCTTTCATGGTCTGCCCACCAGCGCACGGCCATAGTTGATCCTACCTATCCCCACTACTCTGATGGACGGACCAGAGGAGTTTGGCTTCGTGTGTTCTCGAAAGTGGTAGAGAGATAGAGAGAGAACCGAGTCTCGATGGACTGCGCAAACATTCAGGCGCGTAACTTTTTTCGGGGACCGGTGCAAGAATTTTTTGAATTTAATGCAAGAATTTTCCAATAACAATTTTTCGGCAAATTTGCCACTTCAGCTATTTAAAAGTTTGTTTGATTCACCAGACATTCGTAATGATATTATATTAAGGCGAGTATAACACATACATTTATTAATGTAATCGAACGTTTCCAACAATTAAATTGAAAAATTCAGCCATGCGAGCTTTCGTAATATAAATATACGCACATAAATGGGTTCCGCTTTCGATATTTCTCTTCACGCTAAGCAATATATTTTTTATGAAATTCTGAGAGGAAAAGCAGTGGAGCTAAATAATGATGCATAAAGAAATTTCAGTCGGAAAAAATTAATTGGTTGATGCAATAGTTTTTGGGAACAATCCTGATAAACTTCGAAACTTTTAAATGTACTATTAATGGTGATTCAGTTATCCTCCGTATAAAATTGAAAGAAGAAAAGGTTCACCATTTTTAAGATTACGTGACTGGTGCTGCCGATGACGTCACAACCGAAGATGAACGATATTAGTCGAAGAGTTCAGAAGTGTACGGCGATTGGTGGAGAGTGCTCGGCGTCCTGGGTTGCTAGGATACACCAGATGATCCACGAGTGACGATGGACGGAGTAAAGGTAGACAGACGGTGCGGGGTGCGGGGGTGAAACAACACCGGGGACCACACACGCGGTACCATTTCCCCTCGAGCAAAAACACTACCCACACGCGCACGACCCGGCTTTTATTCTTTTTCTCTTCATCTTCTTCTTCTCTTCTTCTTTGAATTATTATTGTTATTATTGTATATAAATTCAGAAGTTATTTACGCGGACCTACAAAGAATTCGTTCTTATGACAATTGTTGTATGAACGATTTTAATTGAAAAAATTTAATGAAATTGCATAAAACAAGAAAAAATTGAACAGTCGCCAATGATTAATGAAATAAACATTTGAGGTCATTTGATATTTATATAATGGCATCGGTTTTTTTTCTATTCTCCCTATGTTCTCCTCGATTTTTTTGTTACTTGAAATATTTGTTTGCGATGGAATATAAAGTTCGGATCATGCCAGTCACATACAGTGTTTTTTTTACATATTACGGAACTTAAAATTAAAAAATAAACTTGAAAAATGGAAAAAAAATGACCAAGAAATCATTGATCATCATTTTGCGAGGGGCTGGTCACTTAGGAAATCACTGAATCATTTCGATTGGAAATCAAGGAAGAAATCACTGGAAATCAAGCGATTTCCATTTCCGGTAGTGATTTCTAATGACTTCTGGCAATCATCGGACATCAACAGAAATCATAAAGAAGTCAGGCGATTTCAGAAATAATTAGAAATCATCAATGAAGCTGAAGCCCAAATTTTTTATTTGAGCTCACTCATACGATCCCGTTTGACCATCATAACTTTCTTATGCACAGATCATTTGATTCTTACTATCACATCCAAAAGGCCCTTCTAAATTCTTTGGTCCCCCGAATCTTACTCAGATGCAATTATCAACATATGCTCGACTTTGCCCCCGAAATCAAGAAATCATCAGAATCCACTAAAAATCATGGAAATCACGAAGCATCCAAATAAATCATGATTTCTAATTCTTATTGAGAAATCACAGATTTCATTCAAGAAATCACACGAAATCATCCCATTCTGGAAATCACTGAGCCCTCCGATTTGGGAATGACCAGCCTCTCGTCATTTTGCATCACTATCTAGCCCAATGAATTTATAAAATAACCCTAGTCTGGTCACCGAACGCGACCCTGCGACTTTGATCACCTCCGCGGGGATTCGCCGCCGTGTTATTTCGACTTTAGCGTTGCCGAATTCACTCTACACTGCCCGGGTACGTTTAGCGAGTGTTCGGCAATGTCGCGTCTCTCTAAATTTTAATTCTATTTGAATTAATTATTTGCCTAAAGAAGGTTAGGCGGCGGGTTGAGTTGAATTTGGAGTGAGAGAATTTCCGTGGTTCCCGGTAGCTTAGTTGGAAGAGTGCCCGGCGCGTAACTAGGAGACCCGGGTTCGATTCCCGGCTGGGCGGATCGGGATTTTTTCTCTCTAAATTTTAATTCTATTTGAATTTTCGTCGCGTGGGAAAAAATAATTCATCTGTCTGAAATAATTCGTTTTCTTTAGCAATTTTTGGGAAATACGCGGAAAAAAAATACTTGAATTGAGTATAAAATATACTTGATTCAAGTATATTATTCTTGATTCAAGTATAAAATATACTTGATTTAAGTATATTATTCTTGATTCCAGTATGTTTTATACTCAATTCGGGGATGGGTATTTCAATTCGGAGATGATTGTGTCGTATCAGGCCGGGTTATAGCAAACCCTCTTAAGTATGATATAAGGATTAGGCCCTAAGTGTCAGAATATATGGGTCAAAAAGTGGAGTTTGAAAAATGAAGGTCAGAATATTAGGGTCAAACACAGAGAGAAAAAGTGAATTAGTTTCAGAAAAAAGTTTCTAAATTTTAGAAACCGTAGTTTCTAATCTTCAGTTTTCTAAAATCTGGAAACTTTTTTTTAGAAAAAAATTGAGTCTGTGAGTTCTTCAAAAATATCTCCGAAACTAAGGGAGATAGCGAATTTTTACTGAAGATTTGGAGGGAGGGCGGGTGGAGGATTTTACATCGAGAATTCAATAAAACTTTTCCAAATTTTTCCCTTAGTTTCGGAGATATCTTTGAAAAACTCACCGACTCAATTTTTTTGGTTATGAATTCCCAATGTACATTCCCCCCCTTAAAATTTTCAGAAAAAAATTTGCTAAATTCTCCTCCCCGTCTTTGCAAAATCCCCCCTTCTCACATCTGAAATTCCTGATATTTGGGCACCCCTCCCCGTGTATGGGGTACTTACGCCCTTTAAATACCTCGGCCGCAATTTTTTAGTTCAATCTGAAAATTTTCTACAATTAAGAAAAATTCAGCATTGGTTTTAGAAAACATCTGTTCTGAAAAATAATTCCCAAATTCGTTTGTATTTATGATCCCACCAAGTATTTTTTTTTTAATTCATTGAATGTATTAATCCTTCAGGATTATTTACAGCGATTGTTACATGTAATTTTGTTAAAAATGTAGTACATCATGTCTCTTGGTTGTGCGTTCTAAATTTGAATTTGACATTTTTGGATGAAATCGTTAATTATCTTGAGGTGTTCTGGCGTCGTTGAGGCCAGAAACGCAGCTATGGAGTAAGGATTCTGGAGTTTTAGACTCCTGAGTTTGCTTTCTAGTACATCTCTTTCCTTTTTATCCCACCAAGGACAAAGCTTAAGAATTACAGTTTTTAAAATCTACTAAAATCTCCCCCCTTCCCTCCCCGCCCCGCCAATTTTGAGTGAAAATTCGTTATCTCCTGTAGTTTCGGAGATATTTTTGAAAAACTCAGACTCAATTTTTTTGGTTGTGAATTCTCAATTGCCCCTCCCCCTCTTTGCAGAATCCCGTCGTCAAAAATTACAGAAATTTCCTAGATTAAAAATTTTTTTTTTCCAAAATGAAGTAGATTTTGGTTTAAAATTAATCCCCATTTTGATCATTAATTTTAAACAATTTTTTTCTGAAGAAAAAAGTTTATAGATTTTAGAAAACTGAAATTTTTTTCTAAAGCTAATTCACGTTTTCTCTGTGTGTTTGACTCTAATATTTTGACACTTAGGGCCTAACCCTATATATGTATTACACTTAAGGGGAAACGGAACCCCTTTGTCTACATCAAATCTTAGAATTGTGTTTTCTCCTACAATTATTAATTTCTACCTATGAAATTACTTTGTCGACGCAATTATCGCATTGTTGAGTCAATGAAGTAGTTTAATGAATAAAAAATAATAATTGCAGGAGAAAACATAATTCTAAAGATTCATATAAACGCAGGGGTTCCGTTTCCCTCGCCTGATACGAAACAATCATCTCCGAATTGATATACCCATCCCCCAATTGAGTAGAAAATATACGGGAATCAAGAATAATATACTCGAATCAAGATTAATCAAGATTAATCAAGTATATATTGTACTTGATTCGAGGATAAAATATACTTGTTTCAAGTATATTTTATACTCAATTCAATTTTTTTTCCGTGTATGTTGTTCTAAAAACTACTATAATTTTTTACACACTTCAATTGACAAAGTCAATTTTTTTTTAATTTTTCCGGTTAGCCAGTCAATTGTAATTAAAGAAAAACGACGCGCGGCGGGCTGTCCCTCATAGAGTGGTCAATCTAGGGATAATTTCTATCACTTCGAAATGATGGCTGGTTCACAGTTTTGAATGAGATTTTTGCTAAAGAAATTCTCCAATGTGTGCACGAAAAAATGAATTTATATGATACGTGCGTGTAACCGCATGAGTTTCAGTTGACTATAGTCAACTGAAACCCGAAATAACGCATGACGCGCATGCGCATCACCTATTAAAAGAGAATAACAAGGAAGGAAATCTAACCTCCGAATAGTGAATACATGGAATGAGTGAAAAATGAAAAGGTGATTTTCGAAGCAGATAAAATGAGCCAAAATCGTATAATTCCTGATAGCGATGAAGAGTTAGGCAGTGAGGAGAATTTATTTACTGATGAGGAGGAGTTTATTGCTGATGTGACATTTGAAGAAAATGGAAATAAAATATTCTCCGATTTTTCAATTACGTTTTGTATCATATTTTTTTTATAATTATAACTTTCTTTTTTTTGCGAATTCTTAATGATTTTTAAAAATTGTATTTTGTAATTATTATAATTAATTTTTTTCAATTAAAAATACTTTACAAGTTTTTTGAACTACATATTTAATGAATATAATTAATTTTTTCTTCAGAAGTTCCGCATAATTTTTAAACCACACTTATTTATAATTATTTTTTAAAATAAATGTGATCTTTTTTCTTCAGTGGGCTTCGCCCCCTGGACCCCCTTTTCTCGTGGGGGGCTTCGCCCCTCACACCCCCCACTCTCCCCCCCTGCGCCCCCCGACTTCATCACGCACTTATCATATAAAATAGTATACGCAACACGTGCGGACAGCAGGCGGTATCACTCGGGCGGCTGCGCCGCCCTCGTGAGTAACCGCCTGCTTTCCGCACTAGTTGCGTAATGTACTATTCTTACACAAGTTTAGTGATTCTGGAGGCCGTTCTTTTCGTATTTATAATAGACTATTTTAATGACTACCGTAGGGGAAAAATTACCGGATTCACGTTCAATTTTCATGAAATGGCAGCATTAATTGTAAGTTCACGCCAGCAATTCAGATCACCCCGACCATTTTAACTGACTAGATTTTCATCGTTCTGGAAATGTCAAAATGGACGAAAACATCGAACTCGTCTCACTTCGATAATGAGGAAAAAGAAGAGATGTCCGGTAGAATTGAAATGAACCTGATGGAAATAAAAAAGAATGAAATAATAAAACTTTTTCCCCTCTTGGAAAAATCCAAATCGATTAACTTATTATCCTGTCGTAACGTTTCCGTAACGATACGACTTCATTGAAACATCCGCTGAGAGCCCAACATCAACTGAATTCTGACAAGGACGACTTGGAATCGGAGAAAGTGCCTCTGGAGAGAAAGAGTGAGGAGGAGAGAGGAAGTGCAACCCATTCTCGAAGAATTGAATCATTTATTTTTCCTTTCCCGATTTCTGCCATCCGCTGATTTCTTAAACCTTCCAGGACCACCCGGAGGCGTTTCTATAAATACAATATTGCTAATTAATTCCCCATTCTAATCGAAAATTTTTTTTTCGTCTTTTATCCCTCTTAGGTTTGCATGTTTGGTCTAGACAACTAATGATACCTTTTATATTCATTTTGTATCCTATTTCATTTGTAGATAGAGCAGGATGTGATTTAATTAATTGTTTTAGGGAATATCGTTTCGGAAATTGGTGAGAAATTCTTCGAAATGAAATGAATGTGTGAGGATTAAATGATGGAATTCAATTGATGAATTAGTATTCATGAATGTTGACTGCTTGAGTACAAAAGCGGTATTGATATAATTAACGATATTTCCAACAGAAGGATTTCTTGTTAATGAAGAATGGAACTTCAAGGAAATAAAGTTTAAAGGAGATTATTCAGTAGCGAGGAAAATTTCCTTGCCACTGGGACGTAATACATCACTTTACGGCTGAGTCTTCAGTCAAAAAAGGAACGAGATTGAGGCGAAGGTAAGCGCCAAAACTGATGATCACGATTCTCATCGATCATCGATCATCATGAATGAATTGCCTACCCAACAGCAGACGATACCCTACTCAGACCCTTGTCTGAGCGATTTTCAAACTTTTCTCCAGGGAATTTTGGAAAAACCACTGGAAAAATCACTGGAGTTTCAGAAAATGCTAGATAAATCACTGGAGTGATTGACTCTAGTGATATCCTGATGTTGACAATACCAATCACGTCATTTATACAGGAGAAATACTTATCTTAGCCATTTTCAAACATTTCTCCAGGAAAATTTGGAAGAACTACTGGAGCGAATCACTCCAAAATCTAATCAGGTCTAAGTTACATGAAGACCTTTCGATTGCGTCCTCCATCATCTTGATCGCGCGAGTCATTGGGGAGAAATCGTTAACGAAAATTTCGTGGCATACAGACCTAAGTACACACATACACACACACACATACAGACATGTTGTTTAGAAGTGTTTTAGACACCGAGAAACGTGGATAAATCGCAAAAAACTAATGATTCATTTTCAGGGTGATTCCAATTACTACCCGATAAATCGGGAAGTTGATAAAATAAATAAAAAATTAGAAAAAAACGGAAGAAATATCATTTGTGAAAAATATATGAAAAAAATTGGAGAAAATGAAGAGCTTTTCTTCATTATAATCGTTCGTTATGAACATCTTATGAGAATGAGAAATTTTTGGTTATTTTTTTCTATTTTGAATTTTTTGTTCTGGAATAACTCGAAAATCATCAGACTAATATCAACCAAAATCTAATCCGGTCTAAGTTACATGAAGACGTATCGATTGGAGAAAAAAAAAGTTAAATCGGACCATTCGTTCACGAGAAATCGTTGACCAAAATTTTGACCACATACGTACAAAGTAACACACATACACACACACACACACCCACACACACACCCACAGACATTTTGTTAAAAACTATCAAGGAACATTAGAAATACCTTGAAACGTGGAGATATCATGGAAAATCGATTTTTCATTTTCGGGGGCATTACAATAACTTCCCTGCCCGGGAAGTTAATAAGTGTTTATCGTTCGTTTGCCCCGCACACGCTTAAAATGTTAAAAATAGTTCAGGGCCTCCAATTATTTACCTACAGAAGTTTTTTTTTTTTTGCAAAATTGTTGAAAAAATGTGTACAATAAGAAGGAGGAATTAGTTTTTTGAAATTCACCTCCTACGCAGCTAATTTTGTTATTTTTTTAATAAAAAATTGCGCTATTCATGTAAAATAGGCAGAAAAATTATCCTTAAAATATTGAAAATATATTTTCAATTCATTCAGGAACATTTTTCGGGCTGTTTTACACTAATGGTCGAGGAGTTATTCACTACCGAATATCTTGACACAATGATTGCAGATTTCAAGTGATTTCAAAGTGATTTCATAGGATTTTGTCCCTGATTTCATGATTTCAAATGATTTCACATGATTTCAAATTTTCGATTTCACCTATCCGCGCAATTGCCTCAGGGCATCTGAGCAAAATTAGACCGGGTTATGAAATAAGACGTTGTGAATTAGGAACAAGTTGCAACGTGGAACTCATTTCACGAGGGGCAATGAGAGGGAGCGAATGGGAGTCATAGGTTGAAAAATTGAGAGTCAAGAGAGGTTCTGAGGGTTAAACAGGAACAATAGGTGGAGGAATTAACTGGGCATGGAAAATTTGAAATTTTTTTTTGCCTTTGGATGTCATCAAAGATTGCGCCAAAATGTCAGTATTGATCCCAAATTCGGAAACTACGATGATGATGATGATTTTTTCTCCGAAGCTTACGCACGTCCCTTCCCCATTCCGATCGATAAACCCTAAATTTGTATCTTCATATCACCTCAATTTTTTCAAGAAAAAACGTGTCCAAATACGTAATAGTATATTGTGTTACTAGTGCGTGAAGATCCACTTTTTCGCACGCACGTGTAACATATCATATTTTTTGTGATACCTGCCGAGTTCACTGTTCGGAACGGTAGTGAGGGTAAAGTGGTTGTTTTTATTTTTCTATTTTTTTTCAAAGTTTCTATTTTTTTCAAAATTTATTCAGATCCACTTATCTCCCCCACAAATGATAAAAAAAGCTGAAGAAGTTTGAAATTTACAAAGTTTTCAGATTTTTTTGAGACCTTGAATAAAATTGGTGGGAAGATTGCAAAAGTCAAACAATCTTTCATCATTGAATTTTATGCGGGGAATATGGACTATGAAATCATAACAATGTATCTGAAACTAGCAAAAGATTCAGCAGTAGAAGATTCAATGTAGGCAAATCTAGGGATGTTGAAATATTTTTAAGCCATAAGCAACCTCGTTTGCACTTGGAAGAAGATTGCTTCTATGATTCTTTGACCCTTCAACCCTAAAAATTCCCCTAAATTTTTTATTTTCTTATGGCTCCGAAGGGATTTTGTCTTGGAGTCTTTTCTCAATAAAGATGAAGATAAAGATAAATTGATGTTCCGATTTAGTGATTGCAAATGTTTTCAAGTGATTTCATATGAAATCAATTGAAATCAGTGAAATTACACGATTTCACTAATTGCAACTGATTTCAAGTGACTCCAGCACTGATTTCATGTGATTTCATCCCAGAAAGACACAGTGATTTCACCAGTGAATAATCCCTCGTGAATGGTAGAATTTTTTTATTAAAGAAATAACAAAATTAGCTGTGTAGGAGTTGAATTTCGAAACACTAATTCGTCATTGTTATAGTACACATTTTTCTCTGGAGTATTTTAAATATTTTAAGCGTCTGCGGGACAAACGAACAATAAACAATTAATTTTTTTGCACTAATTTTTCATTTTTAGACATAGATAATCGATCCTCAATGTATCAGAAATCGCATTCCAAAATCCGGCGTTTTTTAAAACTCATAGTAGTCGCCCCTTAAAACAATAAGAATCACGATTAATGGCTTGAATTATCAGCGAAATAAAGATCAGAAAGATGAGGATCAAAATAATGGGGATCAAACAATGCGTGTCTCAATGAGGGACTCTCTAGGTGCTTATATAAAAATTACTAGGGGGCTACGCCCCCTGCTCGCTCCGCTCGCCAACCCCGGGGGGGCTTCGCCCCCCCCCCGCTCTCTTCGCTCGCTCACCCCTCCCAGTGTGACCGAGTGGATGTGACCGGGAGGGTTTTTCCGATAGTTCTATACATACTTTACCATAGGAGGCCACATACGTATAATTCCCCCCCATATATGGGCACCCCCCACATATGGGCGCCCCCTACATATGAACACCACCCCATATATATAAGCACCTCCCCCCATATATGGACACTCCTCATATATGGAAACCCCCAAATATATGGGCACCCCCCATATATATATAGGCACCCCCATATTTGAACACCCCCCATATATATGGGCCCCCCCCATATATATAGGCACCTCCCCTATAGGGGCACCCCCCATACATATAGACCCCCCCCTATATGGGCACCCCCCATATATATATAGGCACCCCCATATTTGAACACCCCCCATATATATGGGCCCCCCCCATATATGGGCACCCCCCACATATGGGCGCCCCCTACATATGAACACCACCCCATATATATAAGCACCTCCCCCCATATATGGACACTCCTCATATATGGAAACCCCCAAATATATGGGCACCCCCATATATATAGGCACCCCCATATATGAACCCTCCCCATATGTGGGGCACCCCCATATATATAGGCCCCATATATGGACACCCCCTATACATATATATAGGCAGCCCCCCTATATGGGCACCCCCCATATATATAGGCACCTCCCCTATAGGGGCACCCCCCATACATATAGACACCCCCCTATATGGGCACCCCCCATATGTATAGGCACCCCCCCTATATGGGCACCCCCCATACATATAGACACCCCCCTATATGGGCACCCGCTACATATGGACACCACCCCATATATATAAGCACCCCCCCATATATGGACACTCCGCATATATGGGAACCCCCAAATATATGGGCACCCCCCATATATATAGGCACCCCCATATTTGAACACCCCCCATATATATGGGCACCCCCCATATATGGGCACCCCCCATATATGGGCACCCCTCTATATATGGGCATCCACCCATATATGGGCAGCCCCCTTAGAACCCCCATGACCCTTACGACCCTTATCACCCCTATGACCTTCGTTACCGTTAGCACTCCTATGACCCTCGTGATCCTCAGCGCTCCTATGACCCTCGTGACCCTTAGCACTCCTATGACACTCGTGATGCTTAGGACCTCTATGACATTTAGAACCCCTATGACCCTTGTGAACTCTGAGACCGTCGTGACCCTTATGACCCTTAGCCCCCCTATGACCCTTATGACCCTTAACACCCCTATGGCCCTTAACACCTCTATGGCCCTTAACACCCCTATGGCCCTTAGCACTTCTCGAACCCCCATGATCCTTATGTCCCTTAGCACCTCTATGACCCTCGTGACCCTTATCACTCTTAGCTCCTCTATGACCCTTATGACCCTTAGCACCTTTATGACCTTCGTGACCCTTAAGACTCTTAGTAATTCTGTGACCCTCGTAGCCCTTATAATTCTCAGCCCCTCTATGACCCTTATGACCCTTAGCACCTTTATGACCTTCGTGACCCTTAAGACTCTTAGTAATTCTGTGACCCTCGTAGCCCTTATAATTCTCAGCCCCTCTATGACCCTTATGACCCTTAGCACCTTTATGACCTTCGTGACCCTTAAGACTCTTAGTAATTCTGTGACCCTCGTAGCCCTTATAATTCTCAGCCCCTCTATGACCCTTATGACCCTTAGCACCCCTATGACCCTTAGAGCCCCTATGACCCTTGAAATCCTTAGCACCTCTATGACCTTTGTGACCCTTAAGACTCTTAGTACATCTGTGACCCTCGTGACCCTTATTATCTTTAGCCTCTCTATAACCTTTATGACCCTTAATATCCCTATGACCCTTGGAACCTCTACGACCCTCGTGACCATTATGTCCCTTAGCACTTCTATGAACCTCGTGACCCTTATGACGCTTAGCCCCTCTATGACCCTTATGACCCTTATGACCCGTAGCAATCCTATGACTCTTAGTCCTATATTTATTATATAGAGAGCACGCTTGAGACCCTTACAGGCCCTTTCAGACCGTTCGAGACCTTTTAAAACCCTTGAGACCCTTCCAAACCCTTTGAGAACCTCTGGGACCCTTCACTGAGGATTATCACCATTTCATGTCTTAACAGAAGTCGATTTGGAATTTTATAATATAGAGAGATATCAATATCATATTAATGTGTTCTAACAGACAAGATATAATTCGGGAGAATGATTTAAGACGGTAGATCTCAAAATTCCACANCTTATGACCCGTAGCAATCCTATGACTCTTAGTCCTATATTTATTATATAGAGAGCACGCTTGAGACCCTTACAGGCCCTTTCAGACCGTTCGAGACCTTTTAAAACCCTTGAGACCCTTCCAAACCCTTTGAGAACCTCTGGGACCCTTCACTGAGGATTATCACCATTTCATGTCTTAACAGAAGTCGATTTGGAATTTTATAATATAGAGAGATATCAATATCATATTAATGTGTTCTAACAGACAAGATATAATTCGGGAGAATGATTTAAGACGGTAGATCTCAAAATTCCACACGTCGATATAGGCCTATTGATATTTATTATGTATGGTTTTTCTTACTTATGAATTTCTGAGATGTTCCATTTTTCCGAAAGCAAAATCCAAAAATTTATTCAAATTTTCTCGAATTTATGAGGAAACTCCCTAATCCCATGAGATTTTCAATTTTAATAGAAGACTTTCGCACCCTTCTCATGTCATTTCCACCACCAAACATCATGAACATGAATGGAAATAGGGTAGGCACCTTCGGCTGAAATTTCAATCCCCTAGCTCATTGAAGAGTAAAAAAAATGAGACAACGCTAATATCCCGAAAATTTTGAATTAATGGGTGTAGATATTTAAGAAACCCTCGATAGAAGACATCGAGATGAGTATTTCGGAAAGAAAGAAAATAATAAATCTGTTCATAAGTTGAGACATCGAATAAAATAGGCTAATGTGGGGCAAAGTGGAACATTTGTTATCGATTCAAAATCTAATATGCTCTGTTTATGAATAAATATATGAGCTGAAATTTGGCGGTAAAGTATACTTTAACAATACCAATTATGCGCCAGAGTATCAGATGTTTTATTATTACTATACTCCTTTCCTTGTGAAGATTTATACAAATTTTCTCGTAATTCCATTCACGCATATACAGGGTGTTTGAGAAGTACATGTACATCTGAACACCCTAGGATCAGGGGGTGATTCTGAG